>NC_088306.1:26216811-26458620 GCF_032854445.1 Liolophura sinensis
AGCAGTCCACAGATTGCAGGCCACAGATTGCAGGCCACAGATTGCAGTCCACAGATAGCAGTCCACAGATTGCAGGCCACAGATTGCAGGCCACAGATTACAGGCCACAGATCGCAGGCCACAGATCGCAGTCCACAGATTGCAGTCCACAGATTGCAGGCCACAGATTCTATTTTTTCACAGTCAAGTGTAGCCATATGTCTTCTGGCTTGCGACACAACAGTCCACGAAGTCGAGTCTGCTGATTGTGATGTGCAGTGACGAGAACAGTTTGTCGTTCAACCGGTGAACGTAACAATCAAGCTAATTAAAAGCTGAAAGTATCACTGTGAAATGTAAATAAAACTTGAATTATATTGAATGGAAACAGTGACCGGTAACTCACAGAAATGCCACTGTAAAATTTTGTCTGAGTTCCTGCTACAGGCTTCAAGGTACTGCATGCTGTGGGGTATCAGACGCCGTGTGAACTGAGCTGGAGGACCGCCCTGTAGCTTCGTGGACATTGCAGAGCAAAGGCTAGCGGCTCCCTACGGTTCGTGTCAAAGCCTAACTGAACAACTTCTGCATTCTGGGAGTGAAAATCTGAACTTCTTTTCTTTTTCATTTGGCTTTTCGGGGGAGATATATGCCTTGTCCATCGGCCTTTTATTTTAGTAGGTGGCTGAATTAGCAAGTCGATCTACGACACACGACTACGATCCAGTCCTCCGTAATCAGGTGTTTTTGGTGAGAATTATTTTCTCAATCTCTGGCATCTTTAGACCATGTATATGTAATTTTACAGCACCCTGCATGACGTTACTGCGTTATGTCGCGAAACCACACATGGGCATGGAATTATCGCGATATTAGTTGTAAAAGTATAGCCACTGTCTCCTGTGGTCTGTGTTGTACACACAAAGCCTCAGATTCCCGCGGTGCACTTACTGCCATGAGGTCACGAGGTTAACGGTGGCACAAACATAGTGGAGTAGGTTTTCGGATGTTTAATCACCAAATTCTACCGTTTTTCTTCCGTTTTCGATGCTTTAAACAATCGGAATGGATTCTGGGAAAATAAAGGTATCTATATGCAGTTTGAAATGTCCAGTGCTGGGGTTCTACTTTAATAGGTGTCAGGAAAAAGTCCCAATTCCATTTTTCTGTGTTACATTTCACTGACAATTTAAAAGATATAATCTGTTTTAAATGCTGCTTACGGTTTACAAGGCTCTAACATGGGGCTTTTGATTTATTTATTTTTTTATTTGACAGCCACACCAATTTAGATTATTGGTCCATAAGCAGAATCATTTTTTTACCTAATGTCGCAGGAGGCTATAAATATCAAACTTAGAAATCATCTAATTTGTGGGAAATGTGAACTGTCACAGTTTCTTTTTTCTCACATGGTCAGACGATTTAATGAAACAACATCCTTGTATAGTTTTACTTTTCCAAAAGACTGGTACAGAAATGTAATATTCTGCTTTCAACATTACCAATATCTGTCCCAAATTTTAGAAGAATTAGGGTACCTACATTTGTATATTTTGAATCCAAAAGGATCTCCTAATCTGTGATGCCACATCATACAAGACATAACTGTAAATCTGGTACATGTACACTTGTTATTTTGATGGAATTTTTGACTGCCGATATATACAAATTGGCAGTAATATTAAATCCTATGTTTTGTACGAAGTCCATTTTAACATCTCTTGAGATCAAACTTAAGTTGTTTTTTAATGTGGGATAATGTGGGATACTGAGAGACAGTAAATGTGGGATGATGTTACAGATTTAATTTGGGATACTGTGAGTGACAGTAAATGTGGGATGATGTCACCGATTTAATTTGGGATACTATGAGAGACAGTAAATGTGGGATGATGTCAGAGATTTAATGTGGGATACTGTGAGATAGTAAATGTGGGATGATGTCAGATTTAATTTGGCATACTGTGAGAGACAGTAAATGTGGGATGATGTCACAGATTTAAAGTGGGATAATGTGAGAGACAGTAAATGTGGGATGATGTCAGAGATTTAATGTGGGATACTGTGAGAGACAGTAAATGTGGGATGCTGTCACAGACTTAATACGGGATACTGTGAGAGACAGTAAATGTGGGATGCTGTCACAGACTTAATACGGGACACTGTGAGAGACAGTAAATGTGGGATGCTGTCACAAATTTAATGTGGAACTTCTGTCACGAATGATTGTGAAGTAACACTTTTATGTACTTCGTGTATTTGGTTTGCAGCATTTCTATATCAACCTGGAATTTTTGGTTTTCACAAATATCCTCCTTTTGAACCTCCTTCAGTCTGATAAATGAACTCGGTAAGATTTCCCAAAACATAAATCTGTACAGAAAACGGAAATGTGTACTTGAGACAAAACATGTTCACACCAGGCATGGAAATGAAGTGTAAAAGGAGGAAGGGCAGGGAAACTTGACAACTAATAAATGAGATGAAATGATATATATTAATATGCCAAGGGAGAATAACCTCTAAAATATTCAAACAAAGAGGTGCACATACTCTAAATACATGTATATCCAAAAAGATAAAAGTTGACAGGCAAAAAAGAAAATGGAGAGTCAAATAAGATATCTTACCTTGTATCTTTCACGATCATTCCGGCGACGACTGCTGAATAGGTAAAAAGGTAAAATAATAAAATCATTTTAAGACTCAGACTAGAATGTAAAATGTAAAGGCACATTGAAGGCATCAATACAGCACATGGAAGTAAACTTGAAAGTTGCTTAAAAGTTTTCTAAATGAAACATAGACCAACTATAAAAACAACTGACCTCTCATCATCATGGTTACCTCCCTTCTTATCATCTCGACCACCAGATGGTTCTGCTGAAAGTTTTCCTCCTGCAGACTTGATTCTATCTTCTCTGTAAGCACAGGAAAACCACATCATGAAAGATAACATATTTGAATATGTTGTCCCGTAGAAAGCACTATGTTCAATATTTCAGGAACAGTCACAGGATTTTGTGACCTCCCAAGTTACAAAAGCAATGGCCGTATTCAAATCTATGTGTCATAGTGCAGTGTTATTGTATCAGCTAATTTCGATGTGTAAGTGCAAAAAGAGCAAAGAGGGCACTTTATTCCAATATCATTCTTGTTGCACTCCATTCAAACCCCAGTTAAATGGAGATTGAAAATCTTGTTCGCGAACACTGGTCCAGCGTTACACTTTGGCATTGAAAACCTCATTCTCATGTGGGACCAACACAGAGAGTACAGAGATCTGAATTTAATTAACAATCTTTCAGTCATATGACTTAGGTGTTTGCATCAAGAGTATAATTTTAAGGCCTTGTTTCAGGAAAATTTCACTAGAATCTGTACAATCTCTGGTGTACCCCAATTAACAACAACAATAATCCCTATGTACTGAACAGAAGAGTTTCAAGTTCAAACTCTTTTATCACTGAAGGTTAAAAAGTCCTACTGTACTCTGTGACCAGTCAAACATGTTGGCAATTGTTTTTGATTACATTTACTATAACATGGCAGTCTGCAAAAAAGTTTCACCACAGGTTATTTAGGCTAGACAAACAATGGAAAAATCAAGAAGCTCAATTACTGTCAACAAGAAGTTCCAGAAGAAAACAGATGTCATTTATGCAACCAGATCGTGTGATTGCTACATGAATGTCAATGAAGCTCGACTAACATTTTTTCACAGGTCACAAGATATAGTAGGACTCTTTAATATAATGTTTATTGACAAAAGAGTTCAAACTCGAAACTCCCCCATTATCACAAGTAAGCAACAATTTCTAATGCTGACCTGCTGCTGGATTTATTGCTTGTGGCCTCAGATTCGCTCTTGTCCTTGCCTGAACCCTGGCGACCTTGACCTTTCTCTCTTTCCCTCCCTTTGTCTCTATCCCTGTAGTCCCCCCTGTCTTTGTTCTTATCTCTCTCCCAGTCCACATCTCTATCTCTCCCCTTGTTACCATGATTATTGTCTCTACTCCTTTGCTCTCTGTATTTGTCCCTCTCTTTGTCCCAACCTCTATCTCGCCGTCGATCACGATCTCGATCGCTTTGTTTCCCTTTGTCTGTATCCTCCCTGTCACGATCCTTCCCCTTTCCTCTATCCTCCTTGCTCCTCCGATCATCACTGCTGTGACTACTCTTAGTGCGATCGTCGCTTTTCCTCTTATCACCTGAATCGTGCTTGTCCTCTCTCGCAGAGCCGACGCGAGATTTATCCGAGCTAGACGCGGACTTGGACGTCCTGTTCTGACGTGCTTTCTCTTCTTCCTTCTCCTTGGCGGCCCTTTCACGATTTTCCTTGGAGAATCTCAACTGCTCTCGAGGTTTCTCAGAATCACTGTGTTTGGATTTTTCTCTCTCTTTGTAATTCTCCTTGTCCCTATCTTTAGGGTGATCTCTGTCCTTTTCTCTCTCAGGGTTCTTCAGTAGTTGCTTAAAAATCAAACATAACAAATTATTTATTTATTCATTCATTTATTTGATTGCTACTTAATGTCATAATCAAGATGGCAGCCTGTTTTGATAGAGGAAACTGGTTATCAATCCTTGGCAATTTACAGACAAACTTTCCCATATGTGATGGAACGCCATACTGGTAAAAGACCTTCAACTGCAACCCTCATCCTTGTGCACCAGCAGTTGAAAGGTACACACCTTCAATACATTTTTCCAGCTCAAGTATATGTAATTACTTTACTACATTGTATAATGTGGAAATCAAAAGGACATTTATCATTCTCTTGAATTTGCACTGTAAATTTAGCCAGCTGAAAAACACAGCTCAGGAAGGAGAAAAACAAAATGAGTCAAGGTTTCAAAGCATAGGTGACTTTAATACGACACTTTGAAGGCACTGATACAAATGACTACACGAGATCAGCCGAGCCAAACTTTATCAGTGAAATACCACTGCCTCACTTGTAGCAGGCTTATAGCATTCCATCGCTATTCATTCTGAACTATGGTAATCTCTTATTTCTATTAAATTAAGCTATTTCTATGAAAAATACAAATACTGCTTGTTTCATGCCAAGAATAAGTTGTCTAGTAAACTGCAAGTTTCATATCAATCAAGTACATGTAACTAGACATCATTTCAACAGCATATCTGCAGATTTCATATGAACCACATATCTGCAGATTTCATATGAACCACACATCTGCACATTTCATATGAACCACATATCTGCAGATTTCATATGAACCACACATCTGCACATTTCATATGAACCACATATCTGCAGATTTCATATGGACAGCATACCTATGCATTTCATATGAACCACATGTCTGCAGATTTCACATGAACCACATACCTGCAGATTTCATATGAACCACATATCTAGAGATTTCATATGAACCACATATCTGGAGATTTCAGATGAATCACATATCTGGAGACTTCATATGAACTACATATCTGCAGATTTCACATGAATCACATATCTGGAGACTTCAGATGAACCACATATCTGGAGATTTCACATGAACCACATATCTGCAGATCTTATATGAACCACACATCTGCAAATTTCACATGAACCACATATATCTGTGGATTTCATATGAACAGCATATCTATACATTTCATATGAACCACTTGTCTGTGGATTTCATATGAACCACATATCTGTAGATTTTATATGAACCATATACCTGTAGGTTTCATATGAGCCACATCTCTGTAGATTTTATATGAACCACATACTGTATCTGTAGATTTCATATGAACCACAAATCTGCAGATTTCATACCACCCACATATGTACAAGCATCATCATATGTGACATTTTGAGATTAAATACGAATGCAGAAGACATTTTAGGCAGAAATCAAATGCTTAGTTACTTTCACATAAGAATCCTCTTTCTTGTTGTCGTAGTCTTTCTCAGAATCTTTTGACTTCTCTCTTTCTTTCAACTTCTCCTCTCTCTCTTTTCGTCTCTTTCGGTCATCATCTCTGATTTTTTTCCTTTCCAACTCTTTTTTTCGTCTTTCGTCCCTACTCCGCTGAAAAGATAGTGATTGAAAACTATCAGCTTAAGGTTAACAAACTAAAGGTTTGGCAGATTTTGATGTATGCTGAAAAAAATGTGCCCACTGTTTGAGAATGAGGGTGGTGCAGCCAATTGTTAACATTAGGCTTGGTAGAAAGGTTGTAACATCAAGAGTTATCTCCCTTTTACAACAGGCTATATAGAGAATAGATAAAATGCAAAGATATTTATTATAAGTTATTCCTAACTACATGCTAAATTGACCTGCAGTTAAAAAGTGTACAGCTGTGTCTAGGCCTCATACATACAAACCCATGTTAATTATCAAGGTAACCTTGTTCACTTTGGCACAGTCCATGCTGTCAAATGCTGTATCAGTTAGTGTATATTTAAGCCACGTGTATATTTTGGCCACATGTATGTTTCAGTCACATGTATAATTTAGTCATATGTATAATTCAGCCACATGTATCATTTAGCCACATGTATAGTTTAGCCACATACATAGTTTCGCCACATGTATAGTATAGCCACTTATATAGTTTCGCCACATGTATAGTTTAGCCAGATGTATAGTTTAGCCACATACATAGTTTCACCACATGTATAGTTTAGCCACATACATAGTTTCGCCACATGTATAGTTTAGCCACATACATAGTTTCGCCACATGTATAGTTTAGCCACATACATAGTTTAGCCACATACATAGTTTCGCCACATACATAGTTAAGCCACATGTATAGTTTAGCCACATATAGTTTCGCCACATGTATAGTTTAGCCACATAAATAGTTTCGCCACATGTATAGTTTATTTATTTATTTATTTATTTATTTGATTGGTGTTTTACGCCGAATATTTCACTTATACGACGGCGGCCAGCATTATGGTGGGTGAAAACCGGGCACAGCCCGGGGGAAACCCACGACCATCCGCAGGTTGCTGGCAGACCTTCCCACTTACGGCCGGAGAGGAAGCCAGCATGAGCTGGACTTGAACTCACAGCGACATGTACAGTTTAGCCACATACATAGTTTCGCCACATGTATAGTTTAGCCACATACATAGTTTAGCCACATACATAGTTTCGCCACATGTATAGTTTAGCCACATACACAGTTTCGCCACATACACAGTTTCGCCACATGTATAGTTTAGCCACATGTACCTGTAGAGCAACTCTCTTCTCTTCCTTCCTTTGCCGGATATAGTCTATCAGAGGCGTGGTCACTTTGGGGCAGCCATGGTTTGCTGGTGGTAAGAAAACATCGTTCATGTTAATTTCTAACACAACACATATTTCAAATACAATCCTGCCTACAAAAACCAAACCAAAACAACTGACTTCACCTAGCCAGGTTTGCTGCAGCTTTTATGATGCAAAGCCCACGCAGACCCAATAAACATGGAAGTCAGCTTTAACCAGACAGCACAAAGGTGTTTCCAGTTAACCACCTTTCTGACTGGTTTTGCCAACAAATGTCTTACTTAGTAGAAGTCAACGCACACCTTTGAGTTCTTTCTCCTTTGTTTCCAGTTCCTCCAGGTAATTATCTAGTGAAGAGCTCTGGTCTGATTCAGGGTTCTGGAGCATCTCCACAAAGGCTAGGTAATCAGCATCTGTGATAAGTAACACATAAACCAGATCATTACAAAGTTTGGAAATTCTGTAAAATATATGTATATTAATTATTATGCAATGTTATAACATCATCAGAAGGCTTCCATGCGACAGTGCGTTAGCACAGGACAATGACCCAGGAGCCTTTCATCAATGCGATTGTTTCTACTTCAAGTCCAGCCCACGACGGCTTCTTATTTGGTCATACGTGGAAAGTTCTGCCAGCAACCTACGGACGATTGTGGGCTCTGTCCAGTTTCCTCCCACCATAAAGCTGGCTGTGTCGTGTAAGTGAAATATTTGTGTGTGTAGCGTAAAACTTCAAAGAAATAAATACATAAACTATGATGTCATCACCTTGTTCAAGGGTGCCTTTCTTTGGGTCCAACTTCTTGCCTTTTTTCTTTGGTATTTTCTGAAATGGGGCAAGTTCCACAACTGCTGGATATTCACCTCCTATGTAGACAAAAATACATGAGGCAAATCTGTCAAATCAATGGCATGAAGTGGAAATACCAAACAAATCCAAAAGCTATCCAACTACAAATTTCTTATATGTAGCTTGAAAAACATGTTTCCTAATGCACCAAAAAATCCCAATCAAAATACAGTTAAAATGAACGACATTACATCACTACTTTCACTATAAATAATACAATTTTTAGGGTTTTTAAGACCTTTTTATTTTGGTTAAATGCCAGTGACACACTGTAATAAGCCAAACTCGCACTTCAAGATGCACACCGCTACACTCAGCATAACAGAGCAGCTGTAGTCAAATTAGCACCTACTCGGACAGTGGTGTTTAAAGTTTGAGGTTGTATCTACTTTTCAACCAATAAAATGGCAACATTTCAAAGTCATACTTCCCGCTCAGCATTTTCAGTTTCTCCCTTGTTTTTACTATAAGTTACTGTAAATGGGGGAACGATTTCCAAAGCAGAATTTCAATGAAATGCTGGGTCAAAGAATAAGCTGTCGAGTGAAAATTAGCACCCAGCTTTCGTGTACTGCCAGATCTTGCCACATTTTTATAATGGTGGCTGTCTTAAAGGTTAATGTGGCCTACACACATGGCATCAGCACTGCAATAAAATACTGGGATCATTCTCAAATACAGTGTGATCAGTCATCTTGAAATCCCAAGCAAAAGCCAAACTGAAACCAGATTTAACACTGACTAGATCATAATTTTGCTTATCCAGATCAGTTGATGAGTTCTGAGTTCAAAGCTTTCATCCATGAATAGAACATAAATAAAAAGTACTTTTGCATCACGCAATCTGTCAAAACTGTTAGGAAAATCTTACTGATCACACTAATACATGTACTATAACATCTTATGAAAAAAGTTCTATAAAAAGTTATCTAGAGTAGATAAACAGGGGAGAAAACGGAGGAGCTGAACATTGTGGAAGGAACATTGTGAGACAGGTGGTACTACAAAGGTAATCGGTTAATTATCAACAAAGGTTGTCTAACACTTTGACAAGTCACATGATAAGTAGGATTGTTTTTAACTACAGCGACAAAAAAAGACTTCCCTATTGGCTTCTATATGCTATACACAAACTTACCACGTGGGTCAACAAATACGTAGCCATCAAACTTATCTGTAAAAGTGTAGATGTCTTCATGTTGTACAAAGTTGAGGTAAGCTCTGGTGAAGGAATCTTTTCCCAAACTGTAATATCAACAACAAGTCTATTTGTATTTGAACAGTCAGGGCCACATACAAGGACATTTTGAATATACCCTTTACAGGTGCCCAAATCACATCATACCCTTAAAATGCCCAAATTATGGGGACTATTACATCATAAATTTGAAATGCTCAGAATGTTTTTAAAAATTCTTTATACTCAAGTAAACTAACTGTATGAAGATTTATAATTAATACTGACACAATAATTTTGTATCTAAGGCATTAGGTTAAACATATATGCCCATTAGCAATGAAATCTTGCCAGTGGAATGGGATGAAGATTACAGAAACATCTTGGTGTGCTGATTACTTATGTCTACAGCTGGATTCAAACTGACCAAATCAAATAAGCAGAACTACAATACTCAGAAGCATATAAAACCATACCTCATATCGGCCTTGACAAAGGAGAAGTAGTCATAGTCGGGTAAAGGAGAGACTTGTTCTAGGAAAGCTTCAGACGTCAAGCTTGGAGGTAACCGTCGCACCACGATCTAGCAAAGAGAGGACAAGTAACAAATGTTGATTGCTACTGATATATTCATAACAGGCTTAGTAAGAGTCATCGATCATGCTTTTTGGCTTAAGTAACTGAGAGGGATGGGGAATGGATTAACATCCATTGGGGGAATAAACACAAAATAACAGAACAACTGATGAAAGACCAAGGTGCAGGTATATGTTTTATCTTTTTTAGTTCCAAAAATGTCAAGTTAAAAATGAGCAGCACACAATGGGTTAAAATTTCACAAACAGTGTTTAAATCTGCACATACCATTCTCAATATGCAGTTAACCACTCTGTCTCTACAATATTTAACAGTAATTCTGTTGTGCAGGGTAGACCATAAAGTAATTAAACCTCTGGTGTGAAATACATACCCTTTGTGGACATGTCCTGCAGCTCTAGTAGGCCTAAGTGTACATGTATATTAATACATTAGCCCCTCTAATCACAGGTGATGTAGAACAAAATGTCACAAACTCATCTAGAGTAATGACATCAAAATATCAGAAGATGGAGTCAACTTGGACTACTAAGTGAGGTTGGAATTGGGGTGTTTATATTTGATTTATTTATTTGATTGGTGTTTTTACGCCGTACTCAAGAATATTTCACTTATACGACGGCGGCCAGCATTATAGTGGGTGGAAACCGGGCACAGGCCGGGGGAAACCCACAACCATCTGCAGGTTGCTGACAGACCGGGGTGTTTATAACCCTGGATGACTATCACTTTGCTTCTTTATATTTGCACTATATGCAAGCGCTAGTACAACTATTAAAAAGCAAAGTTATAGTCTTCCTGGGGTGGGGAGAGTGGTACATTCTTAAACTAGCATCTAAAAGACTAGTCCATCTCAATGGACTCAGTGTGCTATTTTAAAATTCTGATATTCAACGAATCACCGTACAGTTCACCCTCATGGCAAGCTTACCTGCACTAAAAATATAAGTTTTTTTTTAATGCCTTTTCAGATTGAATTAAGAATGTTGAAGTTGTTCTTGCAGACGGCAATCAAAATATAATAGTTTTCTCTGGGATGTCAATACCAAAACTCAGTTGCATTTCAAACCAAGAAATAGGTCATATGACACTTCAAAATGGTTGTCAAGGGTGAGGCACTTAGGACCGCCTCGGATTAAGATAGACCTCTATTTTAATCCCAAGTACCACCGAAGTTCAAGCAGTCAATGTGACCACTATGCAGCAGGTTAATTAGTTTCGTACATGAGGATAGTAAATTAAGAGGATCATATTAGAAATTCCACCATTATACATAAATGAGCACAGAAGGTGAATTAGACTGCCAAAATTGGAAGGGAGATGAGGGTTTGAAAATTTGTGCCATGTTTGTTGAGAGGTGGGATGAACTGAGTCAGTGTCAGTGTTGCAATGAACGTCAGAATTTTAAAACAGCACAGTCCATCTAGATGGACTACTAAAAATCAAAATTACGTTTATCCATGTGAATGTTGATGTACCCCGTCCCACACTGCACAATTATGACAGACTGACAGAAGTGAGGCTCTATCTCGAAGATAAGTGGGCTTGGTGGATAAATGGTGGTCAACAATTGTGCAGACGATTTTAGTGGCTTGAAAGTTAATTTGAACAACGGTATCTTAATTATTCTGAAAGTATATTTCATTGATGGGGGTAAATGGAACTTGGTGTGCGTTTATTTGTTTCTTTAAAGCGTAAAGCTTGTTCGAGAGAGTCGTTATAAAGCATAAGCACACTGTTTGAAGTGAAGACTGAGCTGAAGACGTGACAAGTGACAACAACAACAACAGCAACGCCGTTCACAAACACTTCACTGACAGAGACAGTCACCTTCGTTGGGGGCGGATCTTTCCTCTCGCGGACCTTTTCTTCCACCTTTCGGTCAAAACGCATTTTTGACTTGACTTCTTTCTTTTCTTGTGTCATTACGGGAATTTGCTGTCATTCACGAACAACTCAAGATGCTCGATCTCCCATTCTAACCATACCCTAACCAGCTACCGTCACCCGGGAGACCGGAAGTGAGACTGTATCCATACCAGTGGACCGGATATTCCTGTGAAGCACTCAAGATATCAATTTTGGGGTCACTTTATTCGTTTTTTATGTAAGCTTTATTTGGCAAGGAAACATTAAGAAAGCTTATATTGTTTCCCTCTCATGATAAGACAACTATTCATTGAGTAGGTGTGCAGTGCATATATACATATGGTGCAGAACTAAACGACACAGGCCTACAGTTTTCCATTTGGGTGAGAAATACATATTTCCTGTGGCCGTTGCCATACATGCACAAGGACTAGTTTAATTTAACTTAATTCTTTATTTATTTAACGAGGATTTCTCACAGCCTAATGGCTACTACGGAGATTTCCTCAAAGCAACAATTAACAACATAATAACTAACGAAGTACATACATATAAATATGGGAATACATATTTCAGATAACGGAATGTATGCTGAAATAAATTATTATCTTCGTAATTTAGATCTTTCGAACCAAACAAAAGTATATTACATATATATCGTGAACATTGTGGAATAAAAACAGAATAATTTACACCGGGTGAAATAATTTGTGTGAGAGTATGTAGTTTGTGCTTCCTATGGGTGGCAAATTGAGAGCAAAATAATGAAAGGTATCTTCACATGTATCATTACAGTAATGACAAGTAATATCTTCGATAATATGATACTTAAAAACATATGTAAAAGGGGAAGAAAGGTTATAGTGCACATGTATATCAAATTATATATTCTGTAATGTACATGCATACATGCACTTACACGTGCATCGACATACAAGCTGAAAACTTGTATAATGACGGTCATATACATGTATCATGCAAGATGTACACAAATGTGTGTCAACTCGATGAAAAGAACATATCGAACGTGGCATTAGATAACTCAATGTGTCTTGAAGGAGGCTGGAAATATTGTATCCAAAAAATATGCTGTTGATGCTTTAAGAGCCGTAAAGGAGAAGAGTTGCCGTAATTTCCTCGCTGTATCCTGGAGAATTCATTGACTGCAGTAGAAGTTGTTGGTTTGTGTTAAGGGGACAATGGGGAAGGAAACAGTATTTTGGGTTCTGTGTTAGAAAATTATTAAATAAATCGTCATTTAAGGAACTGCAGCCGTTGCGAAGCCGGGTCACTATTATGTTCGCAAGCCAACACGTTCCGCTGCAGTACCATTGAAATGGGGTTGGGGGAACCTATAGAAGGTACTCATTTTTCTGGAAAATTCGTTCATGTTTCGTGCACATTTTATAGCGGTAGGAAGCGCATTCCATTCTTTTACTATTGATGAGAAAAGGGTTTTGCGAAAACAGGAATGGAGTGATATTGTTATTCGATCGCTATGGATAGGGATTACGTGTAGATCTTAACGGCGGAAATCGGTGGAACATACCGTTAGAAGGGTGGGAATGAATAATTTTGAAAAGCATACGAAGTTTGTGCATTTTTCGTCTTAAATACAGGGTTGGGAAGTTAAATTTTTCGTGTAGCAATTCAGAAGATACAGTTCTTGTTAAGGCCGTGATAGTTCTAAGGCAATCTTTTTGGATTTTTTCCAGCCGATATGCGTGATGTTCGGGGAGGTTGTCCCATACCACATCTGTGTATTCAAAACTAGGTGTAACAAAGATATTATACATTAATTCGAGACTCCTTCTGTCTAATTTATACTTAAAGGCAGAAAAGACTGTTGATTTTATGCCGTTGTATGTATTGTAGTTTCTATATGTTTATTCCACGTACTGTCACGCGAAAACGTAACACCAAGATGTTTATGTGGTTCGGATGAACTGATATTTGCAGTTTTGAAACATTTTTACCACGACTGATTGACACCTTCGCCTAGAAACAAGTAAAGCTTTTATTTTGGCAGCATTAAAGTCGAGAAGCCACTGTTCAGACCACTGTTCAAGTGGAAGTTATCACTTATGTTACAATGTTACATATAACCATCTGTTGTCCTCAGACAAGCGAATATTATTAACAACGTCACAAGGCAGATCATTTATATATAGTAAAAACAAAGGGCGACCGAGAACCGAGCCGTGGGAAACTCCTGCGTGTCGGCTTAGCAATTCCGACTTACTACCATTTACAAGTACGTGTTACATACATGCTCCGTTCATCAAGAGCATGGGCAAATGTCAAAGTACATGTCTAACAGTTGTGTAACAATGGATGTATTTGGTAAGAAACCATACTGGTATGGTGATATAGTATTATGGAGATATTGAAACAGATACTTAAATACAACTCGCTCGAAAATTTTACTATTACACATCTGAGCAGGGAAATAGGTCTGTAGTTTTTTGGGTCGTGTATATTACCACTTTTGTATATAGGGGTCCTGTTAGCTATTTTCCATCCAGCTGGAAATGTTCCGGTTCTTAGCGACTTAGTCAAGACATTATTAAGTAAAGGAGTCAGAATATGCCTAGCTTCGTAAAGTGACCTCGGACTTATGCCGTCAGAACCCATTGTCTTGCTAGTGTCTAAATTTTAAAGCACCTTTAACACTTCTTCTGCTGTAACATGTAGGTCCGATAATTGCGTTGTAGTTTTACCAGGTGGGACCTCCTGTTACTGTCATTCACTGTACAAATGGACGAGAAGAAATCACTCAAGATACTGGCCTTTGCCTCTAAGCTGTACTCGTATTAGCCTTTGCCAAATAACAAAGGAGGAAACAGATTGTTTTAAGTAAGTTTCCACCAAAACCAAAATCACCACACTGTTCACCATAGTACAAAACTGAGTGAAATCGGGTGCTTCCCGTTTCCCAAAACTGTTCCACGGGGCAAAGGACATCAAGGTGACCTTCGAGCCGAATTTGCTATTTGTCAGAATGTTCACTGGCGAAAAAAATGTATTACCGTCGAAAATCCAAACGGAATAAATCTTTCCTTCCTTTTTCATCTGAAGAAGTTTCTTGAACAGCGGGTACCTCAGTTGTGTCAAATCTTCAATAATGTAGATATTGGAGGCATTGAGCAGGTGTTTTAGTGTCTGTCGTGATGTGATAATTTCTGTTCGCTTCAGATAATCTGTTGTTTGTTTGGTCCTAAAAACATGAGATCAAGAAATGTCATCCTTAGTCAGTTTAACTTTTAAAGTTTCCGCTAATTCGCACACGGCATCATCAGTTGATTGGGTGTCTGTCAGCTCAAGCCCAGTTTGCGCTGACAATTACTCCTGCTGTACTTCTCGGCCTTGTCATAGAGTAAGGTATTTTCCTTTTTAAGTTCATTCACCTCGGCCTTCGTTTCACTGACGGTGGCTTTTAGTTGTTTAATCTCAACATTTTGGGCTTCCGTCAGGGTTTTATGTGACTCGACTTTCTTATCTCTCTTCGATAAGCCTTCCAGTGTGGGTTTAGGTCTTTCAAAATAGAATTAATTTGCGCCTGCATGTCCTGAATGACGTTAAGCATAGGTTTGATCTTTGACATAATTTCATCGTAGTCCGTTTTTTTCTGCACTGATGAGTCGATGATCTCATGAAGTAGGGGTGGTTTTTCTTCGCCGAGAGTTGATCTTGCGTCTTGGAAGGATGACATATTTCCGAGCGAATTCACTCTTTTAACAGTGTGATTGGGTAAATCTCCGCCAGCTTTCCGTTTATCGTGGTCTCAGTTTCTGTTCGCCATTTACGCAAATCGGTTTGGCCACTCGATGATGTACATATATATGAGGTTAGTAATTCTGCTGAAATGTTATAGGCTGCCTTAATTATCACATGTTCGTGACCATCGTGTACATTGCTCTTCTGTATAAGCGTTCTTCATAAAGAAAAGTTAACGGGTGACTGGACTTGTGTAAGTTAGCCCATGCCAGAACTAACGAGAGCTCCCAGAGAAAACACATCCGACCAGTTCGACTTCTCGTTCGGAATCACTTCATTCCACCTGCTTAATCGGGTTAATATATTACCAAGGCTCTGTTTTATTAAATCAGACATAAACCAGTCATTCCACAGACATAAACTTAAAGTTGGAAAATTTAAAAAAAAATCATTTTTTTTCGTATACGGTGGGACTATATGATGCAGATCAGCAATTGCAAGGAAAAGATATATATCGCTACAAAAGATTTATTTTCACTAGGCGTGGCAACTGACTTGGCGTAATAGGAATTTCATGCTATTTGATCAAGCTTGTAAATTATAATGGCCGTTTGTGTTGCAAACTATAGGCTACTTTTGTGGAATGGTTGAAATGAAGAATTCGATTTTAGATATACAATGAGAGCCATTTTGAATGGATTACAACGCTCTCTCTTTTTTTAGTGTTTTCGTGTTTCTGATCGTCTTATTATGGCTTTGAGCATCCGGGTTACTCACAAGGACCAGGGGACGATAAATAACGTGGAGCTAAATGGACGAAATGCTGATTTTTACCGATTGCTAAAGTAAAAAAAATACAGGACAATGAACCATCGTATTTGAAGGCTAGGCACATTTTAACCACTTTTCAAGAAAAATGTTTCACCTAAAAGCTGCATTTTTCATTATTCGTGCTAAAGTCTTATTCAAGGCCTATCTCAGCTGGATGAAATTCAGTTTCTTGTCACCTCTAGTACTCTACTGACGTGACTAATGATTGTGTCGATGATTGGCTCAGAGCAGATATGACATCACCTCAAACTTGGAGACGCAAGGTAACAGCAGTCCTGGGGGATAACTACCAATTAAATCCATTGTGACAAACAAACTGGGTGGTTGTCTCCCTTTCAACACAAAACTAGGAATCGGTATTAAAGTACACCACACGCCAGTTACGCAGGGACATAGGGCCTCCGCTTTTATATTTATTTATTTACTGATTTATTTGCTTGCTTATTATCTCTCCCAAACAGAAGTTATGTTTTTGCCGCCGTTTATTTGTCTCTCCGTGTTTCTATGTGTGTATCTCTTAGCAACTTCCCTCAGCAACTTTATTGTATATATATTTAATTGATCTTCAGCGCCATACTCATGAAGTTTTCACTTATGCCATAGTCATCAGTTCAGTGGGTGGAGAACACCGGAGTGCCCAGGGTAAAACCACCGACCTTTGGCAAGTTGCCGACGAACTTACCCAGATGTGATGAACAGACATGTGTAGGCCTACAGATATATCGGTGAAGGGCAAATGGTCTTACGTGAAGTGGGCAAGATTACGCAAACGTCACATTAGAGTCGTAGTTTCTTTAGTTTGTTTGTTTATCAGTTTGTTTGTTTGTTTGTGTCACGTACCGGGTGGATTTTATTGCTCCGTTCTGACGAATAGTGGAATAGAGGCCATGCTGCGGAAGCTGGATTAGCATCTTGCTGTTCAAAGGCTAGCACTAGATTAAAACGCTGATGACTTGACCGACGAGAGTGAGTGAGTGAGTGAGTACTTGGGGTTTAAGGTCGTACTTAACAATTTTTGAGTCATATGACGACGAAGGAGTCCTTAGAGTGTATGTAATGTGCCTCTTTGTTGCAGGACGGATTTCCACCGCTCTTTTATCTAGTACTGCTTCACTGAGACGCCTTACCGAAGGCAAGTAAGGCGCCCCGCCCGAGCCATTATACCGATACGGGTCAACCAGTCCTTGCACCAGTCTTTAATGCCTATAGGAATTACACAGATAAAGGGTTTCAGTTAGAATTCTCTAGATTACCCCACTACCAGTGTTTTCGGGGTTTGGTGACGGTTTGTGTATTATATATGACGCATGGTGTGCATATCGTACATGTACATCATAATCCGCACTTGCCAAAGGACGGTGGTTTATGCCAGACACTCCACACATCACACTGACCGCCATCGCATAATGGAAAAATGTATGGCGTTAAAGAACAATGAAATAAATAAATAAAGTAAGTCCAAACTCCATGCCAAACACTCCTGATGTATTTGATTTAGGTAGGCCATTCTGAAAAATGAACTATTCACAGTAACCGGTATATGCATTTATTCTACGGGCGAACTTGAGGGACAGAAAAGTGAAAAGGAAAATAAGGGACCTATGTAGGCCTATATGTATCGATCCATTGGCACTGCTGTTCTTGATATTTAACATATGTTAGGCCTACATGTGTTTAAATAGTACGCTCCAAGAACTCTAAATGTTCTCTATTGACGTGCATGTATGCATTTTAAAAGATATATAGCATTTTGTAACATCAGTAAAAACGCTGTTCTGTCAGGCTTCAGAGTATATGAATTGCTTTTATATTTTCATATATATTTTTTTAAATTCTAGTCAAAAACAGTTCACTTACATACATGTACAACGGTGTATTACATCTGACCATCAGGTTTAGGATTATAAGCCTGACCCGAACCTGGGAGAGACCGTTCGCCCACACATGACAAGTACCTGACTTAAAATTCGCCACCGAGTCGTCGGGAAGTGGATTCGAACACGCGACCCCGCTGGTCAAGACCTAGATAGTCTTTGTTGTTTTAATGTTATTGTATGTTAAATGGATCACATCACAGCATTATAAGTATTTTTACCTAATTCTGCTTAAACTATGGTGATAGTGGGCGTGTAGTTTGCTACTATATAAACATTTACATGAACAGTTAGAATAAAACCCTAACTGAGGTAAATTAACTAGAGGTGGTATTTCAACGGTTACGTGTTACCATTTCCTAACTATCACATCATCGGTGTATTAATACAAACTTCCAATCAACGTATACATTAGTTCAAATATAGCGTATATTGGTCCAAAACAAATAAGTGTACATGTGTATAGACACTTGGATTTGTTTTTCCGACATTCTGTCCAAAATAAACCGGAAGGCTGGTTTGATATAGGGCGGGTTAAAATGCCAACAATGTTACAAAACAGCGATTTGCTCATCTGATGTTGATGAAAGAAATTATGGGCTAAAGCAAGCAGCGAAATTCGACCAAATGGAAGACATTCTTGAATACATTCTCACTGAATCCTATAGTTTTACACGCATTCCTTCGTCCCGTATCTTTTATTGGACGCAGACATGGCGCATATTTATTGCCAGGGATGACGTCCAACCTCACTCCCGGGCCTACTGGGAATTGTAGGCGTATGTTTTCGATGGTGAGAATCTAAGACAAGCGTGTTGGAAAAACATCGAGAGCAAGTTTCTCAAAGAGCCTCCCACGGCTATTGTTTTTGAAACATTTAGGAAACCAAAACAGAAATGTACAAAATGTATACGTATAGATAATCATATGAAGGCACATTTCCAAACTCTGACTTTGTATCTGACACTGACACAACTATTTTCTTATTTTTTCGTCTTTGTCAATGTCAAATCAAAGCCACAATCCAGTCTATGCAAAAGCCACAATTCAGTCTGTACAAAGCTACAATCCAGTCTATACAAAGCCACAATCCAGTCTATACAAAGCCACAATCCAGTCTATACACTTATACACAATTCATGTACAATAAGTCACGTTCGAATTTCAGACGGTCGTCATTTTTTTAAACAGAAATATTGCGATGTCTCGCAGTATACGGAAGCTGGGTGCTAATTTTCACTTAATCTGACGACGGCGTGCTTACTACATTAAATATTTGTTTCATTGAAATTCTGCACTGGAAATCGTGCGCCCATTCACAGCCTGATACTAAAAAAATGAAGAAACTGAAAATGTCAAACTTGGCCATGTTACTCAGCCGTTTTATTGGCCGTGCAAAGCAGCTGCAACTCCAAACTCAAAGGCGACTGTTTGCTAATTTGGCTACGGCTGTTCTGTTGTGGCGAGTGTAGTGGCATGCGTCCTGAAATTGCATGTGGCTTATAAACCACACTCCTGTGAATAAAAACAACACAATCCTATATATTAAAAGCCACAATCCAGTACCCACAAAGCCTCAGTCCAGTCTCTACAACATTACTAGCCAGTCTGTCGCAATCA
This sequence comes from Liolophura sinensis, assembly GCF_032854445.1. Classification (NCBI taxonomy): domain Eukaryota; kingdom Metazoa; phylum Mollusca; class Polyplacophora; order Chitonida; family Chitonidae; genus Liolophura; species Liolophura sinensis. The sequence continues at coordinate 26,236,580 of NC_088306.1, forward strand.
TCTATAGAAACCACGATCCAGTTTTCATAAAGCCACAGTCCAGTCTATGCAAAGCCACAATCCAGTCCTTATAAGGTCACAATCCACTCCATACAAAGCCTCAGTCAAGTCTATAGAAAGCCACAATCCAGTCTATACAAAGCCACAATCCAGTCTATAAAAGGTCACAATCCACTCCACACAAAGCCACAATCCAGTCTATACAAAGCCACAATCCAGCCTGTACAAAGCCACAATCCAGTCTATACAAAGCCACAATCCAGTCCATATAAAGTCACAATCCAGTCTATACAATACCACAATCCAGTCTATACAAAGCCACAATCCAGTCTATAAAAGGTCACAATCCACTCCACACAAAGCCACAATCCAGTCTATACAAAGCCACAATCCAGCCTGTACAAAGCCACAAACCAGTCTATACAAAGCCACAATCCAGTCTATACAAAGCCACAATCCACTCCATATAAAGCCACAATCCAGTCTATACAATACCACAATCCAGTCTATACAAAGCCACAATCCAGTCTATAAAAGGTCACAATCCACTCCACCCAAAGCCACAATCCAGTCTATACAAAGCCACAATCCAGTCTATATAAATTCTCAATCCAGTCTATACAATGCCACAATCGAGTCTATACAAAGCCACCATCCATTCTATACAAAGCCACAATCCAGTCTATAAAAGGTCACAATCCACTCCACACAAAGCCACAATCCACTCCACACAAAGCCACAATCCAGTCTATACAAAGCCACAATCCAGTCTATAAAAGGTCACAATCCAGTCCACACAAAGCCACAATCCAGTCTATACAAAGCCACAATCCACTCTATATAAAGCCTCAATCCAGTCTATACAATGCCACAATCCAGTCTATACAATGCCACAATCCAGTCTATACAAAGCCACAATCCAGTCAATACAAATCCACCATCCAGTCTATACAAAGCCACCATCCAGTCTATACAAAGCCACCATCCAGTCTGTACAAAGCCACAATCCAGTCTATACAAAGCCACAATCCAGTCTATACAAAGCCACAATCCAGTCTGTACAAAGCCACAATCCAGTCTATACAAAGCCACAATCCAGTCTATACAAAGCCACAATCCGATGTGCATAAAGTCACAATCCATTCCACACAAAACCATAATCCTGTCCGCCCGTGCATGGCATGGCGCCCACCTCCACACTTTCAAATGCCGGTGATGCAAATCTGCGTTAAAGAGAAACGACACAAAGCTAGCAAGTCGAGATAAATGTGGACGAGTTTGCACTCTACCCAAGTACATGCACATTTAAGAAACACAGGCACTCGGATAATGTACACCTGTAAACTAGGCATCTGTTATGCAGCTTTACGAATAATTCAACTAGTTTCAATCATTGGCTATTTCAGACGTATAAATCCGCGTTCACGCGGTGCGAGTTGTATCCACTCGTCGAATTTGATTAGTGGGAGTTGAAACGTCAAGCCAAGCGTTGATTCATACAATTTGTAGAATTTGACAAATCGAATAGCATGAATGCGGCTTCTGAAATGAACATATAAACAGACGGCATATCAGCATTAATGGAAAATACAATTATACGTGTAATAAAGATTTTCGCCTTTATCATATTTGACCGGAATTTGGATTTTGCCTACATTATTATTAAGAATGTGCTTCACTGGATTTTTTGGATAGTTGTTACTTAACGCCATACTATTATTCTAGACTGTTGGACTTAAATGATGCCGGTCGGTATATCTTTTATAGTAGTTTTCCATGCTGGCTAGCTTTTCTACTTGTGATGTATTGATGAAAGAACTGCATGTAAGGCCATACATATGAGAGAACCGTCACAAAGGCATCAACAGTGCAAGCAGTGGAATCTTGAAAATTCCACGTGCGAGAAAGGTAGTGAACCCGCTCCTCGTGTGACTTGACGAATGGAAAACAAACGCCTTAGTCATGAGTCATTCTTATGGAGCACTCATACAGAGCGTGAAGGTAGCAAACATGTTACGGAATAAATCGAATTCATCATGGGTATTATAAGAAAAATACTAGTAATCGTAAATATGGCATCAATAAATGACGGAATTCTATACGAAAACTCTGCCTGAAAATAAAAACAAATCTAAACTTTTTTATTTTGTACATCCTTTTTTAAACAAAGCGCTATCGTTCAATGTCTTGATGTTTGTATTCCGGTTTACCAACACAACTGTCATAGACGCCGTCAGTTTGACATTAAACACACTGCTGAGCATTACATTGGACACTCTTCATAATACTGCCTGCACATCAGAAACCAAGTAGTTCCACATGGAAACCGGAAGGCGTTGTTAGAGCTGTTACAGATGGAAAAGTTCTTCAACGATACGTTGCTCAGCACAAGAGCGTTAAAGAGTCTGAACTTTGCTTTTATCCATACTGACTGTTAGAAAAGAAATTGTCTAAATTACATACAAAAATATATCTAATCAAGACGATCTATCATCATAGGTCAGTATAGACAGTAAAAACAGATATAATGGCTATTGATCGAGCTGTACAATTACATTGTGTGAGATCAAGAGGTAGTCAAGCTTTCCCTAGTCGACAGCCCAATGCCAGCCCCATCAACAACGTTTACAGCTCAAAGGAACGTCCACGGCGGGATGCGTGTCTTTGCAACGTAGGGCGTTTTGCAAAGAGCAGGTCCGCACAGCGGGAACCAATGAGAGGCCAAGACAACATTTTCAGATGACCCAATCGGATTTGACGTGACCGGAACTGGCATCGGACACGCTCTCCGGGGATCGGTAATGTGGTTGGGACTGCCTCCTGCGAGGAGAATGGTTTTCGACGTAAATCGCGGCCATTTGCTTCGGCTGTAATAGGGGAATAATGCTGACTGGCCACTAAATCACATCCTTTAATTTTCCGGTGGGAATTACAGTTGTCTTCCCAGGTAAATGGATCGTTGATCATTTGCGAAGAAGTCCGGCACGTTTCCCATTCCTGCAACCTTTTTCTAAATAATAGACAAAGTTTTGTTACACATTTTTTGTAATTAAGCGATCTCGGATCTTGTACGTTTAAAAGGTACACGTGGTTAGATTAGCATCAAAAACTTTTTTTTAAAACTATCCCCTCCAAAGTTCGACAGAGCAGTTTGTTAAATTCACAAAATGTGTTCATTACTAAAACTTTCCAGACTGAAAAGGAGGTTATGCCTGGAAAATGTAATAAGCAAGAATACATTTATCTTTTAGTTCATGTGTTCCTCAAAAATACCACATACCATTATTTATGTATTTATTTATTTGGTGTTTTACACCGTACTCAAGAATATTTCACTTATACGACGGCAGCCAGCATTATGGTGGGTGGGAACCAGGCAAAGGTCAGGAGAAACCCATGTCCATCCGCAGGCTGCTGACAGACCTTCCTACGTACGACAGGAGAGGAAGCCGGTGTGAACTGGAAATGAACTCACAGCGGACACATTGCTGGGAGGTCACGCACCGTTATCGTTAATACATTCGCAAGTCAAATGTTCATGTGCCTTTGCATTCTGGGTATACTGGCAATCAAAAGTCATTAATGTAGAGCAGTAAACCATGTTATCTAAGGGACAAATCTAACGAACTATTCAAGAAAGACGGCTTCAGTTAATCTGGTTATATAGGCCTATACCAGAGGAGTTCACATGAGAACTTTTTTCCTTCACTTGAATACTTCCATTCAGTCTTTACTTGTTCCTGTAACAGAAGGCCTTTGAGTTTAATTTGTACGAACATAACAGAGAGTTGTCTGTTGAGCTGCAAACCACGTGTCATACTCGGAATTTCCCAACAAATGAACAGTTATGTACCACATCTCAGACCACGACAACATTTTTCTTTCCCATCGGGGAATTGGAAAGCCTTCGAGGAACTCCTGTACACGTGGTTCCAAAGACAACAGGTGCGGTTATGTTAAAAAAAGACAGACAAGGTTTGACGCACCCAATGTCTCAAGGGAATGATCTGATATATCCCAGAGAACCCTTTTTTCTTTGAGTGTAACAGTATACCGACCATAACTATTTGATTAAAGCCAAGTCATGGACGAGTATCTAAGAGGATGTGAAAGCCGTTACAGAGAATAACTTTTTATGTGTTATATTTTTTAATTTATACAAAATTAAAAAGATGTGTCAAATGAATTTTCACAATCAGTACATTTTAATGTATTTGTGATTTTGTGGTACATATTATTAGTCATGTTTATGTGTGTATTTTGCCATCGTATTTGATTTATTTTGTAAATTGTTGATTAATGCTCTTCGTTCGAAATATTCACTTAAACCACGGCACAGGGGCGGCCGTGGTTAGCGTCCTACTGCAACACACTGGCTCAGGGGCCTTTCACTAATGCGGTTTTACTGTGAATTCAAGCCTAGGCACCTTCAACCATATATTGCTGACCGCCGCTGTATAAATGTAAGCGAAATATTGTTGACAACGTCATAAAGCACCAATCACATAAATAAAACAAATAAATATACCGTGGGTTATTCGAAACAGAAGTGTTGCTGTCATAATGAAAGGTAATAGCATTTTTAGAAGATTACATGACTCTGCTGGTAACAGGTAGCAAGGGATTTAGGATTTAAAGAATTAAGAATCGACACTGATTGGATACAACCCTGGCTATCTTGACCAATCAAATCAGCCAGTCAGAGGCTATTCTGCGTCTGTTTAAATATCATGAAAGACTCGCATAGAGAGTAAAATCAGAACAAAGACGACAGTGTGATAGCTGTAAATAGGTGACCAGTTAAACACAGCCACTTGTCAATACGAACGAGTTAAGGCTTTACTCTCTTCATGTTCATGTTTAATAAGTACTAATGTAACCCCCCGCCATTGCAATAGGCTAAATAGCTTCTATAACTTGCTGGTTAAATTTAAGTAATTTGTGAATTTGTGTTTATCGTCTTTACAGTCGTGGATGTTTTGCAGAACAAAAGCCGCTTGTCACAGGTCATGGCAAACATGATACACGCCATGGTAGACCCTTAAGTACAATTGTTAAAAACTTGCATGCTATAATTAAAGCAGGCAGAGTCAGTCAAAGTAGGTTTTTCACAAACTTTATGATAATAAAGAATAATTTGGCATATTTATCGTGACAGGGATTTTTTCCGGCATAATGTGTCCGCTGACCGGCGCCAGCGTGTTTCCAGGGCAGGTGGAAAGGCCTCAGGCCCGTTGGCCACAGATTTGGGCCCTACGCACAGCTGGGCTGATAACGTCCTGATGGCACATAATCCAACAAACCCAAACGGAGTCAACCGTTTAATTGAAGTCATGCTGTCAGTTTAAAGCTGACATTTCACTCCCCATAGATATATACGGGGAGATATTTTGAATTGTCATGGCTCACATATTCCTCTTTTCCGTTCAATACCCGTAGCGTAATCCGATTACCCCTCATGCAGCCAGCCAAAATTAAACGTCAAGGCCGGATAGCCGCTCGACACCACACTGTGTATTACGCTTAACTCCCTTGGTAACCCCGTAGCGCCAGGTGGCTTCTGGTTGGATTACGTCACCAGTTAAACGTGCGGATCGCTAATGCTGGCCACAGGCGCAGCCATAATTACAGCGGGCAATAAACTACACGTGGTGAAGACACATAACTGTAATATTGTCACTAATCACGTAGAAAAAAAAGTTCACCGTATACACAGCACATGCCTTCCGATAAGTAAACATTTTGTGGGGATGGATTTATCTCGCCATAAATAGCCATAGTATAAGACTTCCAGAATATCCCTAGAATAATTTTACATCCTATGCATTTTCCGAATCCTATTTTCTAACTATTGTCTTCCAGAATAGATCTCGTCATGTATAATGTTGTCACATGCAAGCAATAAGTATAAACTTAAATGGAAATTCGCAATATTACGCGGTTGAAATACACTGTGATATCTGGCGTTAAAGAGGGTAACAGGCAGACGAACGAAATATTAAATCAGCGACGTTATATACAAACTGACAGTTCGATCACTATGTCTTAATATCGTACAACGGTCGAATCACTATGTCCGATCACTATAAATATATATTACAGCGCTGAAGTTGTAAAACTATAGGCTTATTTTAGCTCATGAATGGATCTGGGCCCGTACTTATCAGGCAAAATAGAACAGGAAAGAGTTCAAATTGCGGCTAGTGCATTGTTTTGCAGCATAGAATCAGTGTACCAATTTTAAACTTTCTAGAGCAAAACATTTTGTTTGTAGCTGTGTTTGGATATTTGACTCCAGCTGTTTGATAAATATGGCTCAGCTGTGTAAAGATCAGTTATGTATCCTGCGACTGTATAAGCGTTGCAAGTGCATACAGATTAATTACAAGTCACCAATGCAATCAATAAACTAATAAATGAATCATTAATAAATAATTTTTTCTTTGTTTGTTTTCCTTTTTTTATGTTTGCTTGTTTTTTTTTCTTGAATGAATATGAAAAACAATTTTAGGAGCATGGGTTGTTGGCTTCATATTTGTATTTAATTCCCCTTTATTCTATGCACAAGAGTAAAGTGTGGAGCGTAAGGCTACATGTGGACCAGTGGGTAAAATCCGACCTATATATATGTATATGTGCCATCCGTGTCTTCGAAAAAATAAAATTATAAGGATAAAGAAAAAGAATACATGTATAAACCAAATTTTTGTCTGTCAATTGACTCAGTTGACATAGCCGCAGTCGTTAATCAGCTTGATGTTATATTGCTTCGGTTTACGACCTAAAAGAGAAAATTATAACTACATATTCAATTTAAAAAATGGTATCTCGTGTGGTGATCAGTATATTTGCCACTGTTGATCAGAAAACGAAGCTAACTTATTGTGTCGGTTTCACAATTATAAGGTGTTGTCCGAAACAGTGTTGAGATGCGGGCGGACAACGAATTTCGTCGTGAAAAGCGGTATATATAAAAAATTTATAGCAAACATTATGTTCATTAGAACAGCCGAGGAGAACAGTGATATATGATGATGTCTCAGGGAAAACATTTACGTCGGTATAATAAATAATTTTATCCGGGTAATACAAGGTAGTAATTTAAGGAACTCAGTCCGAACCGTGCCGGTAGGGGGCGTTCTGTTTCCGTCTTTGTGCGCAGCGTGAAGCGGACTGCGCTGAATAATTGAACAGCCAACATTAAGACGAGAGAAAGTGAGCATTCAGCGAGGTAGACAATCATTGCTTCTCGAAGCGATCGGAAGCTTGTCAGAAGATCCAAACGGATATGTTCTCGGACGTGTCCAAGACCGGAGGAAAACAACGTGGTCAATACAAGGGCGTTAAAAGTCGCCGTATACACCCACGAATACGTACACACATGGCACAGTCAAAATTTACTGCATTTTCCGCAACTCGCGGAATATATATATATGACATACCAGGGTTAAAGGAGAAGAAAACTTAAATATCAAACAAATACCATTGAAAAGATTATGCATTATCTCGCAAATGCATGCCATAAAAATTCTAATATGTACCTCAAGTTGATAAATTATAAATAAAGTCAGTGCCAAAATCCGCTGTGGGCGACTCCATTTTGCCTAAGGACTAGTCCTGAAGTCTTCTGTGTTAAGAGGAGAATTGCCGTCGGAAACCGCCGAATACCGGTACTGTATACAGGTGTGAAAATCGGGTCCATCATTAACTATATACATCTCCGGCCGTGCGTGGACAGCAACCTCCGGATGGTCTTGGGTTTCCCCCGGGCTGTGCCCGGTTTCCTAACACCATTTTACGGCGTAAAACACCAACTAAATAAATAAGTAAAAACTATATACATATATGTCAACTACCCATGCAGTTAAAAAAAATGCACGAGATTAGGACCGCATCATTCACAAAATTCAACAATAACTTTATTTATTTATATTTATTTGTCTGATTATTCCGCCCACATTAATTTAACAGTTTAATTCACGTATACGATAGCGACCAGGTCTATACACGTATTTGGGCATGCACCCAAACGTGACCAGTAAACTTTCAATCTTTACCACTGGGTCACATGGAAAAATAATATTTATAATGCGTACAGTGCTTATACTACAGTTCAGACTCGAATTTTTTGTTAATAAATTGTTTGATTTAATACTGTTCGATCCACCGCACGATATCCCCGAGCGTTACAATTGCCTTGCCTGGGAATACTAGGTTCTAACTCTAGAAGCCGATTTCGGTCAGAAGATTTCTGCGCATGCGTCCTTCTTCTTACACCAGCATCCATGGTGTTGAATAATTACTGTTGAAACATACAGCATGTTAAAGAAATAGTAACTGTCCATTCAAAGTTATTTTGCACAATTTTGAAATATATGTTCCGATAAATTAATGACAGTTAAGGTAGAAACTCTGAATGTCTGTCAGTAACTTTATGTTAACATTAAAGAGCTAAATACATTAAACAACATTAAAATACAAATGGTATTTAGTTAGATGATTTTTTTTTCAAATAAATTTCTCTTTCTTGAAATGAAAAGAATATTTCATTTTTAAATAACATTTTAATCTACGTATATACCTACAGATAATGTCAATATTTGTGAGCTTAAAAACTATCAGAGTAGAGTGATAATGCCATGAAAAGCTCTAGAAATCACGAGCATGTTAAACTATTAGCTTTAATTAAAGAAATAAAGCAGGCACCAAAGCTTACCTTACTCAGTCACATAAAAATATTACAGATAAATGAATAACAAATAAATTAAGTTAAAAATTGTTAAGATAATTAGCATTTTTCAAGGAGAACACATCTCTTGCCAAAAACTTACAAGTTAATATTTTTTGGAGAATTTGCACGTGGCGAATTTATTCAGATTATTATTAATTTATTTTTTTAAATTGAAGTTCATCAAAATTATAAATAATGGTGAACGAAAATACGCAAAATATTGTTGGTTTTATAACGTGTTTGGGAAAGCTTATATCTGAAATCTAGTCGGAATTAGTTTCAATGCGAGATACTGCATCGCCGAGTATGACCTTCGCCAGGCACATTAAAGTTGGTTTTGTTATCTTAGCCATGCATGTAAAATGAGCATTAAGACGGATGATCTTGTTGATTAAATTTTACAGTCAGTGCCTTTGATTTGCTTAGGGTTTGCCGCTTAAAGGACAGGGCTTTTTAAAAGCATGTTCATGAAAAGCGGAGATCGAAATGTAAAGCTTGAGGACAAAGTGGCAGAGACTCGTTATAGCATTGACTGAAGACAATACAGCCTAGCATCCGCAAAGCTCCACGCGAACGCCAGCCAGAAATTAAGATAAATTTCTTGTGGGCCCAAATCATTAGATTTCGGCTCATCTCCCCGGCTTCACATTGCGGCTGGCTAATTAGGGGTGTTGATCTGCCCTTAGGCGTAGGGTAAGACAAGGCAGAACAAACAGAGCTAAGGGGCGGTTGAAAGGAAGGGGATGAGCAAATTACAGGGCGAGGGCGCTTGGAGTCATATCAGCGAGTCGGCGGAGCACCGGAGACGAGACCGGCACATCCTATAGAGCTGCAGCAGAAAAAAAAGCGAGAATGATGAAAATTAGCAGCAGAGGAAATGTTAGCGAAACGTGGTGGAAGGCGAAGGAAAAGAAGAAAAAAATGTGAACAAAAATACAACGCAGGGAAATAATTAATAAAAGAAAATCCTGTCCTAAAGATCAATGTTTTTTTAATTACTTTGTGCACTAGTCGAACGTCCTCCCTTTGTGAGATGTGAGATATAAATGTGACCGGTGTGGCATCTCCGAACAAAAATATAACATTGTCTATTTCTAAATGACGACAACTTATAAACTATACAGGATTAAAAAAAAATCTTTTGTTCGAGTTATGTCTGTTACGACACCTATATAATGAAGAAAACTGTATATTCTATAATGTTTAAAAAATGATATACAATTGTGTCAGTAAGTGATTTGGATGAGTAGAAGCATGTCAGGGATACAATATGAAATAAGTTAAAAAACAGTCTATGTAAAAAATATCTGCATTCGGATCAATAATTTCATAACACTGCAGAGACATATCAAGTACACTCAAAAAATTAATCTGTTAATTATAACAGAAAGTCTGTTATCTGAGTAATGCTATAGAATGCATTCCGTTATAACATAAAATTCTGTGATATTCAACATAAAATCCAGTTAGTCTGACAGAATCTTGATGTTGAATTAATACAACGTGTGTTACAATTTAACAGCACAATCTGCTACAATAGCAGAATACTTTCTAGCATCACTAAGACTCATTTGTGCTGGAAACTATAAAACACACATTTGGTAAACAGGAATAATATCAGGGCGGATACCTTGCCGTCTTTAAAGATACATACTTTTTACATAGGCTACATGCGGTATTGCTTTATGGTACTCTTTTCCTTAGAACAATATATATATATATATATGTATATATATATATATATATATATATATATATATATATATGTATGTATATTGTTAAAGTCTGTTACACATACTTCGTGTTGTCAAACAGCCAGACATCTTAAGTGGGCCTGTCCATCAGTGGGTACCTGGGGGTTATCAGCAGGTATTCACATCCCGGACGCAGAGGCCATCCATTACTGGACCCCTACGCTGCTGCCAGAACCGGAACGATTGTACGTTCACCTTTACACGTCAAGTACAAGGTACAGATGTAGCACTTACTCCCATATTGTCAATAAGCGCTGTAAAAATGTCAAACAAAACCATCTGTTTTCTAACTTGGCGTTAACTTCAGTCACTAATGAAAAAAATGTTTTCATCCATTTTTTAATTTTTTAGCATTATTTATTTTATCTTAAATTAAATATATATATATTTTTAACATGTTCCAGAAAACATAAACCGGAACCTTATAATTAAGGTTATTATTGTTTTCTTCATGAAAACAGAAGTAGTTTCAAGTAAGTTGTAATTCATTCAACATACATCTGCCTATATTTCTCACAAAATACTTCACAAAATATATGTAATGTATGGTGTCCATTAGTCATTCACTATGTTTTAACACAGTATTGTTTTAACTGAAGCCCCTATTACAGCTAACGATTTATTTCATTTATTTGTTTCACTGTTGTTGAACGTCACATTCAAGAATTTTTCGTGTATGACATGAAAGTCAGTTTTATTAGCGGAGTAAACCGGAGTGCCTAGAGTAAACCGGAGTGACGGGAATAAACCGGAGTGCCTGGAGTAAACCACCCAGTTTGGACTACTCTCGAACTTAATCATTTGTGGCGTACATGTTATGACAGTATAATTATTGCTGGAAGACACGTGGTCTTCAGCGAACATTAGGCTTTGCCGGCCGTCACTGGAAAATTCGACAGTTCATTGTCATCAAGGCCCCATGAACATTGTGAGGCGCACAGCTTTCTAAGGTTCCCGAAAACACGCACAAATAATTTGGTTAATTGACAGCCCGATTCTTCATCGATAAATTCATATTTTATAAATTTTACAAAACTAAACTTAACAACTAGTTAAGTATATTCTATGTAACCTTTTGATTAGATGCTGACTGCAGTGGTTTATTTATAAAAGCCATTTTAACATTAGTTTTAACGAGTGTGTTACTGCCAACAGCCAAGTTACATATATTTGACGTAAACACTAATAGATGTTGCACCAGCAGCTGTATTTTCTGATGTTTTATCTTTCTGATTAGTATTTAGCCTTTCCTTTGATGCACAGATCAAAAGGCTGTTTCATATTGGGTACATCTCGCCGAATTATCATCCAGATTATATGAAAATCTTCAAAGCAGCAAAAATTCAAGGAGGTAGAATTTCACAGGTCGCAATGGGCCGGACACCAAAAAACTAATTTGAGGACCTCACTACTAATATTGTCTGTATGAAACCTATTCTCCACAGGCGTTAGATTTCTCTTTCTGGAGTGGTTGAAATTTAAATGAAGGAAATATATATCTCATTTTCGTGTCCAGGGCAATATTAAAATAAAATATTGTTCAGAACTGTCCGATTGTCTCGAGGGTTACACCGAACTGAGAGTTGACGGTTCCACGTGCTGCTGTAACGATTAACACTGACATACTACAGCAGACATGACGGATCACCCCTCGGGTCAAATATCCTAAAGCCCCAATGGGTCAATTAAGAGAAAACTGTAAAGAATGAGTGAGGGAACCGCATTTTGAATAACAACAGTGCGATGCACGTGTGCTATTCGGTTGGCCATTGTGTCACACCGATAAATTATCCTTCGAAGATTCCACCTAAACAACGTCGACCAACGACATTAACAAAGGCAGCGCGAGACTACGAGTCAGCCGCACATGCGCACAAGGTGGGAACCGAGGCCAATTGATACGGTCAGTTACAACGAGGCAGGTTTTTGTCATTGCAATAAACTGACACAACCAGACGATCGTTCTTGTGTCAATTAGAATGGAAAGAAGAAAAATTAGCATTTATAATTGGCTCTATAACTAAACAGGTCGCCAGAAACCTAATTACGAGTTGCGAAAAGAAAGACGAGATAAATAACATCTATAAGATGCAGATAAAATGTCTGAATCGCAAACACATGCAGCTAATTATGAAGTTCTGTTCAAGGTCTATTTCCAGGAAATAACATGTACAAAGTATGTAGAAAATAAAATTTATCTTTACATTGGAGATGTTGATCCATGGTAATGCGTTTTTACATAAGATTACTTCTGCATAAATAATTTTTGCGCATGTTTTGAACATGTTAAGCACGTTCATAGTGCAATGATCTTTGCAGCAAATAAAATACCGTACCTTGAAATTATCACCATATATTTTTCCGGGATCTAAAACCCTCAACCGCATGGCAAATATCTTGCTTCCGAAGACTTAAGTAAAACCCCACTTACAACGCATGACAATCCATTCACATGGGGCTTGTTCCTAAAGAGACCGCTCTTAAACCACATGGAGAACGTCTTGTTTCTGGAGACGGCTCTTAAGCCTCACTCACATGGAGAACCTATTGTTTCTGGAGACAGCTCTTAAACCCCACTCACATGGAGAACGTCCTGTTTCTGGAGACCGCTGTCAAACTTCACTCACATGGGAGACGCCTTGTTTCTGGAGACAGCTCTTAAAACCCATTCACATGGAGAACGTCTTGTTTCAGGACTCTGATCTGAAATCCCACTCACATGGAGAACGTCTTGTTTCTGGAGACCAATCTTAAACACCACTCACATGAGGGACTTTTTTTTCTGGAGACCGCTCTTAAGCCTCACTCACATGAGAGACGTCTTGTTTCTGGAGACCGCTCTTAAAACCCATTCACATGGAGAATGTCTTGTTTCTGGAGACCAATCTTAAACCTCACTCACATGGAGAACGTCTTGTTTCTGGAGACCACTCTTCAACCCCACTCACGTGGAGAACGTCTTATTTCTGGAGACCAATCTTAAACCTCACTCAATCGGGAAATGCCTTGTTTCTGAAGACCGATCTTAATCTCATTGACATGGGGAACGTCTTGTACCTGGAGACCGCTCTTAAGCCTCACTCACATGAGGGACGTCTTGTTTCTGGAGACCAATCTTAAACCTCACTCACATGGAGAACGTCTTGTTTCTGGAGACCGCTCTTAAACCTCACTCACATGGAGAACGTCTTGTTTCTGGCGACCAATCTTAAACCTCACTCACATGGGAGAGGTCCTGTTTCTGGAGACCGCTCTTAAAACCCATTCACATGGAGAATGTCTTGTTTCTGGACTCTGATCTGAAATCCCACTCACATGGGAGACGTCCTGTTTCTGGAGACCGCTCTTAAAACCCATTCACATGGAGAACGCCTTGTTTCAGATCTCTGATCTGAAATTTCACTCACATGGAGAACGTCTTGTTTCTGGAGACCAATCTTAAACCCCACTCACATGGAGAACCTCTTGTTTCTGGGGACCGCTCTTAAACCCCACTCACACGGGAAATGTCTTGTTTCTGAAGACCGATCTTAATCTCACTGACATGGGGAACGTCTTGTCCCTGGAAACCGCTCTTAAGCCTCACTCACATGAGGGACGTCTAGTTTCTGGAGAACGCTCTTAAAACCCATTCACATGGAGAACGTCTTGTTTCAGGACTCTGATCTGAAATCCCACTCACATGGAGAACGTCTTGTTTCTGGAGACCAATCTTAAACACCACTCACATGAGGGACTTTTTTTTCTGGAGACCGCTCTTAAATCTCACTCACATGGAGAACGTCTTGTTTCTGGAGAACGCTCTTAAACCTCACTCACATGGAGAACGTCTTGTTTCTGGAGACCGTTCTTAAGCCCCACTCACATTGGGGACGTCTTGTTTCTGGAGACAGCTCTTAAATCTCACTCACATGGAGAACGTCTTGTTTCTGGAGACCGCTCTTAAACTTCACTCACATGGGAGAGGTCCTGTTTCTGGAGACGCTCTTAAACCTCACTCACATGGAGAACGTCTTGTTTCTGGAGACCGCTCTTAAACCCCATTCACATGGAGAATGTCTTGTTTCTGGAGACCGCTCTTAAACCCCACTCACGTGGAGAACGTCTTGTTTCTGGAGACCGCTCTTAAACCTCACTCACATGAGAGACGTCCTGTTTCTGGAGACCGCTCTTAAACCCCACTCACATGGAGAACGTCTTGTTTCTGGAGACCGCTCTTAAACCTCACTCACATGGGGGACGTCTTGTTTCTGGAGACAGATCTTAAATCTCACTCACATGGAAAACGTCTTGTTTCTGGAGACGCTCTTAAACCCCCACTCACGTGGAGAACGTCTTGTTTCTGGAGACCGCTCTTAAACCCCACTCACATGGGGGACGTCTTGTTTCTGGAGACAGCTCTTAAATCTCACTCACATGGAGAACGTCTTGTTTCTGGAGACCGCTCTTAAACCCCACTCACATGGGGGACGTCTTGTTTCTGGAGACAGCTCTTAAATCTCACTCACATAAGGAACGTCTTGCTTCTGGAGACGCTCTTAAGCTTCACTCACATGGGGGAAGTCTTGTTTCTGGAGACCGCTCTTAAAACTCACTCCATAAGGAACGTCTTGTTTCTGGAGACAGCTCTTAAACCCCACTCACATGAGGGACGTCTTGTTTCTGGAGACCGTTCTTAAACCCCCACTCACATGGAGAACGTCTTGTTTCTGGAGACCGCTCTTAAACCCCGCTCACATGGGGGACGTCTTGTTTCTGGAGACAGCTCTTAAATCTCACTCACATAAGGAACGTCTTGTTTCTGGAGACGCTCTTAAACTTCACTCACATGGAGGAAGTCTTGTTTCTGGAGACTGCTCTTAAACCTCACTCATATGGGGAACGTTTTGTTTCTGGATTCTAAGCTGAAATCTCACTCATATGGGAGCCGTTTTGTTTTTGGGGACCAATCTGAAATCTCACCCACAAGGGGATCGTATTGTTTTTGGAGACCAATCTTAAACGTCACTCACATGGAGGACCTCTTGTTTCTGGAACTATCTATGCGTCGAAATAGACATTCCTAAATCAACTGTTAATCAGTATGGACGTTCCAGGTTAACAATCACAACTACCAAAAACGACGCAAACAACCAAAGAACTAAGAAAGTATGGTAATTACAAAAATAGGACGGAATGATGTTGGCAAAACGCAAGATATGTTCTAGGCTACTAAGTGAAATCAGTTTTCAAATCGTGTACCACACTGGAATATCAGCTGTCAATAACAAAATATGTATCTCAGTTGGGCTGTGATCGCAACTGTTCATATATCCGATGTGGCGATCTCATTCAGCTTGATGAATATATATAAAAAAACCCTGGCCTTGGGTTAATCAAAAATAAACATTCATGAAGCAGAGCGCCAGAGATTCTGGACGCTTTGTCAATATTTACTTACAAGAGAATTATGCTCATTGTAAAACTTAAGAAACTTAAGTGAAGGTGTCTGATGGAATAACCTTGACACACTAGTTTTTGCAGTAATAACTTGTGACGTTGATTGAAATCGTCACACAACACACAGGAACTAACAAATGCAACATGTACAAGGCGAGACTTGTACACGGCATATGCAGGACAAAAGCCAGATTTACGACGTCAAAATTGAAACTGTGCCTCTTGTAAAGTCTGCGAGAGAGAAAACCATTTTGGTCGTTGTACAAATATAGGCCCAGATAAGATGCACCACCTGGAGAGTCTGTGGTTTCCTTTAAATCTAGCGGAGGTGGATAAATATTTTTCACAGCCTTTGCTGTATATGTATTGTTTAAAGCCAATAGGTTTTACCGTTTAGTGAATGAGAAAGATCAGGCCAGGTGAGGAATACTTTTTAAAAGTTTTTTCATATAGTCGGATTCAAATAAGAACAGATATAGCTCGTCCAAAAGAGGGGCACAGCTGATAACTATCGGGATACCTATGCCCTGTTCATATAAGGTTTCCCCTAAATTCACATAGATATGAAAATTCAATGCGAAATTTAAGGAACTCAATGAACATGGAACATCCCATGAGTGGTAACCGTTGTACGTAGTGGAACTGAACAAGGCTTTGGAGATCGATCTGAAAACTCATTCACGTTAGCAAGGTCTTGACTCACAAAAACCTACTCATGTGGTTGAATATCTTATTTCTGGACACTAATTTGGACACCATTTCCAGATTCCTCTCGGAATACATTCTTATGGAACGTATTGTTTCAAGAGACGAATCAATGATCATGACTGAGGAGGGATCATGATCAGGGGAGGTGCGGGAAGGCTTTCTCAGAGGAGTTTAAGAATCCACATGCACGTGATAGCATTTTCTTCCCACTGAGAAATGTAACGTTTTGTTTCCATGCATAGACGGATAGAAAAAGACGTCGGAAGACTCAAGAATGTCTTGTTCCACATGCAGAGGGATAACAAAACCACATGAGAATTCTTTATTTCCTGTGACAGATCTTTAAACCTTAATTCACATAAATCTGTGTTTCAGATCAGACATTGACATGCCAGTCCTCAGTCAAAATGCGCGTTCGGGGGCAATAATCGCAAGGTTAATTTCCACAACGTTCAATACAAACCGCCATATAACTAATAAAGTATAAAATGTATAGGAGGATGTTTTGAAGGTTCTCTTCTGACAGTATATAATACGTTGCAATGAGTGTGTTGTGTGATTTCAATCAACGTCACAATTAACTTCTGCAAAGATTGGTGTATCAAGGTTTTTCAATCAAACGCCTTCACTGTAATTTTCTGAAGTTTAATGATGAGTATAATTCTTCTCTAAGTAAATATGGACAGATTGTCCGTAATCTCTGACATTTTGCTTCATAATCGTGTCTAATTCCGCTAAACCCGGGACAATGCAGGGGCTGTAAATTCATCGTGTTGAATATGATAACCATGTTAGATACGTGAACACTTTGCAATCAAAGCGCTATACTGAAAAATATGTATTGATTAATGACAATTTATAAACTAACATGACATACGATTACGATACTGATTTAATTCATTCGCCTGGAGCAGTCTTTGTATTTGCCAATCATCATCAATTGAACGTAGGTTTGTAAATTTTGGTTGACCGATGCTGTACAAAAGTCTGTTCGACGTATTGATTTTACAAGAAATTAACTGAACAATTGATATTCGTCAATGATGCGGACGAAGGCCACGTGTTTTTATCGCTCTTTACTTTGTCGGACAGTGTTGTCTGTATAAACGGATTGGGAAACCCACTTGAGGATGTCTTGTTTCTGAAGGCGAATCAAAAAACATTAACTCACTTGCATGAAAACTTCTTCTCGCTTGAAACCGGTTTAAAAATCACCCAGAAACATCACGGGGAAAATGTCGAGTTTCTGTTTGGGCAGAAGTAAAACCTACTTGTTTTCTAGAGACGGAAAAAGTAGCAACTCACGCGCATGTAAACTTTCTCTTCTTAGAAGCGGATTTGAATATTCACTCACGTGAATATATGTCGTTCCTAGGGGCATACTTTTTCCTGAATCCTATATGTTCATGATGAGAACGTTTTGTTCTCAGAGATGGGATAAAAAAAATACTGACATGATGAGACCGGTTTGTTCTAAGAGATGGGAAGAAAATCTACTGACATGATGATACTGCCTTGTTCTCAGAGATGGGAAGGAATTCTACGGACATGATGAGACCGGTTTGTTCTGAGATGGGAAGAAAATCTACTGACATGATGAGACCGGTTTGTTCTCAAAAGACAAAGAGGCAAGCCGACTCACATGAACATGTCTTGTTTCCAGGTAGCCATCAAATATTTTGAAGCTTAGGTCGAACCTGGGGGTGGCGTTGTTTTACTTTTCTTTATTTGATTTACTTGATTGTTGTTTCACGCCATAAACAATTTGTCACTTACATGATGACACTCAGTTTGTAGGTGTGGGAAACCGGACTGCTCGGGGGAAACCATCGATGGACAGACTTTTCCAACATATGACGTACAAGTATGCACACCATATTGACGGAGGACACATGATCTTCCACGAACGTTAGACTGGTTTACGGCCACACCAGCGTCGTCGATCGCTTATTTTCAGGAACATCCAAAAAACAGTCCAATGAAAACAAGTACCTTAAAATTTAACCAATAGACCATAGCCCCCTCCCTATTTCGCTTTTAAGTTATGTCATTAATGGTTATATTGTTAGGGCGCTCAAAGGGCAACGTGCGAGTTGGAGACTTGCTCCTTTTTTTGGTTCAAAAATATGATTGTAATTTCGATGACAACGGCAATCCACGTTGAAGCACAGTAGTTTTAACAGTCTGGCTAAGCACTTTCGTCAGAGTTATGGCAAACAGCTTGCTTTGCCAGATTATCAATTTTTGCCCAAAATTGTTGAATAAGAAACGAGGAAGAAGAAAAAAGATGTTGACGACCTGACAATATGAACAGAACTGACAGACGCTTTCCAGAAGTGGAAACCGTTTCACAGGGCTCTGAACTGCAGCGGATGGGAAAAGAACGCGTTAATAAAGAGAAAGATAATTTTTGAATAATTGCATTTTGAGCTGAAAATGACGCTTTCTCACAAGAATTGTGACATTTAGCATGCCCACAGAAGCGACTAAGAGGGCCATATGTGAGGTTAGCCGGTTCATTTCCCAAGTCCGCATATGATATCCACTACGTTACACGCTATAACCACCGCGGAGCCTTGGGGGCTGTGGAATTATAACGTTACTAAATACCGTGAGCTTCATAAATTTTGAGCAAAAATGACGCAATAAATTTCAGTCTGACATGCTTTATTTCGTTCTTCAAGACTATGTCTAGTCATAGGTAAACCCACAAATATTTAAACCTATAAAATGGTTTTAATACACGTTTTGGACAAGTTTTCAAGGATGGCATTTTTTAAAAAAATTCTTGAATATGATTTGAATACACGGTGGCATACACAAATATAAATGTATGCATGACAAGGAAATGTCTTCAGTGTAAATATCCTTGGTCTTCTGGAGCAAATATTTTTTCAGATTATGTTATGGATATTGTTCTTTAGTTTGTCAGAACTTAAGATTTTGAGTGTGTTTTATAAAACCTTACGGCCAAATGACAATTATTACACACTCGTTGTTCGTTTATCATAAACTTTAAAAAGTTTATAATGCTATCTATAATACTTCAAAAAGATTCTAGACCAATATGTTAATATTTAAGCATTTACACAAACAGGTAGACTAAACATTTGCCAACTAGGCACACAATCATCAAAGCTCTGGTTTTATTCTTTATGCTGTAAGTCTTTTATATTTTGTCAAGATTGCTTTGTTTGTAAGATGGTTGTAATTAATTGATACTTAGATTGTACATAGCTCAAAATCTTCCAAAGAACCAGCACTTAATGTATCTTTTTAGAAATTTTTGTGCAGGTGTGAAAGATTTACTTCCTGAACAATGGTTCTTCTAACAGTGTCACGGATTTTCTACCTGGCTAAGTTATGAATGTTTTGGAAAGTGTGCAAATGTTTACTCTAAAACAATAAACCTCTCGTTTAACTCAGCCATATACCAACTTCTCAAAACTAATGAAAACTCACACTGAGCCCAAATAATAGGTTGATGAATATCTGCATATAAATCTGTTCTCGACATATGTTAGTCACACGAAAGGTGGAACTCAATACGGACTACCCTGCGGGACGCCTGGAAAACCATATGATTAGCTTCCCGATGGCAATCTTTGGTGGTCCTGGTAAAGAGCTAAGATTAAAGCCGCGAAAGGACATGAAATGTCCTAGGTTGTAGTATACATATTGTCTTGGTGTTATATAACGGAATGGTCTGGTTTTAGGGGTGGGGATTTGGGGTGAGGGGCTGATGCGATGTGTGGGTCTGATTTGCCGTGCTATGACAGCCCCCACAGCCCAGGGCGGCATAAATCGAGCTAGCATGTGTGTTTTTGATTGAATGCATCAAGCCAACAGCACCCTCGCGAACCGAGACACCGTTAGGCCTGTCGGGCTGCTAGCTTGATATAATTATAAGTGATGGAATCAGAGAGATTTCACGGACAGATTCAAGATGACTGTTCTCATATTTATGATGTTTGCTTTGCTTTGAAGGTAGTTTTGTTTTTAATAAAGGGGGTCTGGTATATGTCATGGGTACGCGCATTGGCAACTGATTCGTAACTCTACTATACATACCACTTTAAAGACAGATCCGCCGCTGCAATGGATACTATGCACGATTTCATCCTCTCACACTCTAGATAAGCGGCTATAAAATACATCTACAGATATATCTGACAGATATCACCCGCCGGTGTGGATGATTCACCGGCACTCCATAAACTTACTATAATTTGGGAAGTTTCCTTTTTTTCTAATTTTTTAGACGAACTTTTCAACATTGCTTTTCCTGAAGATATCAACATGTGATCTCTTGTGTCCTTTGAAGCTGCTATGATACATTACAAGAAAGATGGTTTCATACTTAGAAGACGTGCTTCTGATTTCATTTTTGTGGTACTTAAAAGTTCGAACCCAAGAAAGACTTTCCACAAATTTGGCATGTTCATTTTTCCTCAACGCTTTTCCCCTGAAAGGCATGGTATTAAAGTAAAGCCAGAAGATTGCTTGATTTAAAAGATACAGATAATACGAAAAATAATTTAAGAAATTGCGTGAAACGTGGGCATTATTTTTATATCTTTTGCTCCCAGAAATAAAACACAAAAGGATCACTGTAACAATGCTTTTTGTGATTTATAAACTTCCCTTCCTTATCACAATGTCCCCCACGCTGCATGCAGAACAGATTTCTGTTTGATTTTTTCCTACCCTTGTTGGTTGAGTATGTATGAAGTATAGTTATTAAAAAGATAAAACCCATGTGTGAGGCACAGATATGTGAACCATATATTGTTGGAAGATAATTCAGTGGTTTTCGTCGAACGTTAGCTTGAGGAAAATGTCACACAAGCGATGTCGATAGCTTATTGTCACTTATGACCCATATGAGGCCTGCGTGGATATATGTGTTTTAATTTGTTTTACAGCGGTCTTTGAAATGAGTCGAGGACACCTTTGGCGAGTAGCTAATTAACATCCACACATTAGTTGTTAGGGTGTACGTCATATTGATGGATTGCACCTGATATCCACCCACTTAACGTCACGTAGACCTCAGACTACCGAACCTTTCTTATTAGAGCTCTCAACTGCCTTTTACCATGTCAGTGGAAGCGCTTACGCTGTCATAGTCCCGCAAATATTCATACGATCACTCAGTTAAAACAAATAAAAGAACACTTACTTTGGACTGGAAAGGTGATCAAATGGACATCCCATGCGGTCATGGCTGGAAAAATCTGGATACGTAAAACAATTTATGTCCAAAAAAAAAAGCCAGTAGAATAAAATGGCCTACTAGCAATTTCAAATAATTTGAAATGGAAGCAATTCTTAAAAGTGAAAATGTTATGTACAGAAATACTAGAATTTATTACTACTAGTTGATGGTTTTCTCTTTTACTGAAATTTTTTTTTTTTTTTTTTACATTATTTTTCATAACAGTATTTTATGTTCTTTCTGTATATTTGGGCCTCTGAATAGGCGACTCTACTGCAATCTTTCTGAGACAGAAAATATGATTATTTTGAGAAACGAAAAAGGCGGCTTTAGTTCAGAAGAAACTGTGGTGTTTCTTCTGTTTCTTTTTTCTTTTTCGCCACAGAACTGTCATCTGGAAAGCAAAATATTATAAATACATATATCAACGCAATGGCTTCTTATGCAGAATGTGGTAAATGTTTTAGTATGTAGAGATTTTATCAACATTAACGGCAAGTGACACAGAAGGTGGGAGTGCTGGTTTTAGACGGAGTCCCCAGAACTTGATGTGGCCTCAGGCAAACTGCAAACCGACAAACAAAATTAACTTTTCTTCCATTCCCCTGCGTTATGACCATATGTTATTGATAAAGCCTCCGTTTCCGAGGTCATCCAGGTCAGAGAGGGCAATTTTACACGCTACATGGAGAATTTATCACTAGCAGGCGAAAACGGTTCACAAGACTATTAAACTTTATAGCCCTTTTCAAACTCCAACGTCGACTCAAGTGCTAAAATGAAATAGTCTACCGCGTTTACACTCTGTGTGTCTATATGTATATTGCCACCATTCAGAGTCGCTGTATGGGAGCTCTTCTCTGTTGGAGACTGACAAGTGGAATAACCTCGAACCGATGACTATTAATCACACCCTTTTAGATTCGAGAGTACTCTTTCCGACACAACACCTACATGTACCAAAAACATACGTCTTTGTAAAATAAGACGATTTCCTACTGTGTGACACATAGGCAAGCGCCAGTGTGACTCTGTATCCCTAAAGATTTTACATATGTTTTAATTCGTCGGGATTACACTATACTGATATGAAATACCTGGTGTGGCTTTTCAGTTCTCATTTATTTACAACTCTGTCTGTATACTTTAAATTATTGTGTTGCATCATATTATTATAACTGAAAACTCTTCACACACGTCTTAGCTATCAGAAACAAGTATTAGATTAAGAGTTTGTTCTGCCATTGTTCGTTTTCTTCTATTATTATATGTATGCAGTTTAATATCGGTGGCCTTAGAGTACGGCATTGAAGTACAGGTCATTGTCGCTATTGTAGGTTCTAACATGAAAAATATGTGTATATTAACACTCAGTGTGAATAGAGAGATCACATTTGGCTGATCTTTACCTTTCTTTCTCTCTATGCCCGGAGAGGTACAGACGAGAGAAAATAAGATAAAATAAAAGCGAATCGTAATAGTTGTTTGGCCTGGCGCCGATTTTCAAGTCTGACCCGCGATCTAAATCCAGACAAGAGCATTGCCTATACTTTAAATAACGGAACAGCTATAACCCAAAATGAATGCAACCACATAACATACCGTAGCTAAAAATAATCGTAAATAATCATGTTAGATGTTTCGGATTTTGTCAGTGGCGGAGATAACAAAATCGAAAATAGTTGTTTCCGAAGTATGCATTGGACAAATAAAGAAAGAGATTTGGGCTTTGAGACCTGTTTTGAGACATGGAATTCTCTAAATTTCTGCATGCAACAAAGTTCTGTTTTAGCAGTTTACATTCCTCGAGGGCCTCACATCCAAAATGCCGTCCAGTTTGGACCCTTTCACCTTTAAATATGGACAAAATACAGTTCACTTGACACTCCATTTGTTCACCCATCTTTATATCTGTATTTTTGGTACGCTCACCGTTAGATTTGTGCTTTAATATTGAAATGAAAAATCGTGATTCGTCTTATGTTTATATATCAAATACTGGAAGACCATCTCCAAAACTAGTCAACTGGTTCTGCAGTTTATATACTAATCCTGTAAATACCAAAGGACAAGTAACCCACACATTAAATATGGCTGTGTTATTTTCACACATTAGCCTGTTGTCTTGATGTCAAAGTTGTGAAGACAATGTATATCCCAGTCCCAGACACCAGTCTTTTTTCCCAGTTAAAATGTTGACAGAGGAGAATGCCTTAGGCTCGAGACGAATTAAGTGGAATTTGGAACATTTCTAAACACAAGAGAAAGATATTAAAGATTGTTGAAGTATCTGACAGAACGACTCTTGATTAGATCTCCTGGCGTGCGGCTCTGTGGGCATACCCAGATCGTGGAGACTTACACAAACACCAAAGTTCAACGGCGCGGCAAGCCCACGGTTGGTGCTGCTCTGCTCTCTAAAGATATCGTTTTCACCGACTCCTTCGCTTAACAATTGAAAACAGCTCTCGAGATGGGGATTTCGTCTTTTTGTAACAAGTTGATGTTATCGTAGAGAAACACAGACGGATACAACGAACACAGCAACGCAACACATGAAACGAATTTACTCGGCAAGCCTCCCCGCTGCCAACTAGTGGATCCAGCATTTGACAGAGAGAAGGGCAAAGATTGTCAAAACTTCTTTGTATCGCATTCTCCGTGGAACTTTATTTCCAAACGCCAATAGCAAACATCCGTGAGGAGTATTGAATAGCCCTGCTGGGAGATCGAGCAGGTGTTGGACTTTCCCGCCAGGTGGCGTTAGAGACCATCTAAAGTGTTACAATCTGTTGGTATACACAGGTGCTGATGTAACGCTTATCAGGAGGTAGAGGTTTACTGCTGGTATTTTGATTATGAGAGCCATAAATTTATAGTAATCGAATGTTACTAACAACAAACCAGTTATTAATAACGAGCTACATCCCGAATATAGGTAATCCACAGAAAAGCGTTATAGATAAGCAAATCATCTCCGAGTTATGACGGCATCAAAATTTCGACTAAGTAAATATTAATTCTTCAGGAAAAAATGTGTAATTTAAGTCACAGTCGTAAGATCTGCCAGCAACCTGTGCAGAGTCATGGGTTTCCCTCGGGAGAGGCCGGGTTTCCTCCCATAGTAAATACTGCCCGTCCCATGCATTCCCTAATTCTTTCAATTTCTAGGTTCTTTCAACTTTTTAAGACAGATATTAGTTGTTCTGATTTGAAAGAATTACATTATAATTAAGACTTACAACACAGATAATAAGACCCGTGCACCGATGACAGTGTGATAGCTGGCAAATGGTCACACGTAACCGGTGAAATACGGCCTCTTATCAATTTACCTCAGTCACGGTTTCATTCTAACTTTTCATGTAAATGCATAAATAATATAGCAATTCACACGCCCCCTAGCACCATGGCTTAAGCAGAATTAGGTAAAAAAATTATGCAGTGATGTTAATTGCAAGTTATTAGACATCAGT
Source organism: Liolophura sinensis (assembly GCF_032854445.1). NCBI lineage: Eukaryota > Metazoa > Mollusca > Polyplacophora > Chitonida > Chitonidae > Liolophura > Liolophura sinensis. The sequence goes on from NC_088306.1 coordinate 26,261,906, forward strand.
GGTTTAGAATTACTCAAAATGCTGTGTTGTCATCACATTTTAACATACAGTCACAATAAGGGACCAGGTCTCGGGGGTGCTTTCTCTCACAGTTTTCTGAACAAGTAAAGTTAGGAATATGTTGTTCATTATATCCAGTAACCATGTGTAAAAAAGGGAAACTAAAAATTCACACTACAGTTACATGTCTACTGGCTAAAAAGAGCAGACCAGGTGTTCCAAAACTTCGAAGTATTAGAATAGGTGAAATATTCTTTAGAGCGGCGTAAAACTCAAAGCAAACAAATCAATAAATACATCAAGTCACGTATATGACCAGGAGAGAGACTTAACTGTGAAGTAGGAAATACTGACAACTGACAACAAAATGCATTTTTTTCACAGTTACTCTTTGCTTTCCGAGTCAGAATTACTGTAGCACAACCTTCTTAAGATGTTTGCTATTACACTGGTGTTTGGACGCTGTATGAGGATACCTTCACTGTTTTCAAATCAAAACGTTTTTAACGTAAGATTTACCAAATTAAGGGGCTGCGATTTATCCATTCTCTACATTACTTGCCCGGTTATAATCCTAATTACTTGTAAAAGTTATTACTTTTTCAGCATATCATTGATAACTGATGATATTATTTCCCTGACATGTAATAAGCCTTTTATACACATTCCTCTGCAATTTGTCTTACATCTAAAGATTTGGGAAATGATCTTCTATTTGGCGAGCGTGATGCATATTTGCTTTCAATGAATTAAGGCGATATCTTTAACACAGAATATGTACTCTTGGACTAGAAATGAAAAAGAATTTTTCTGAGTAAACAGTTAAAATCATGTGAGCTTTGAAATCCTTCATTAGTAAAGGTACGCACAATACATTTGACAGAAGAATGCACAGTGCAGGACTACACATGACTACAACAAGTCGGTTATTGGTATGAGAGAGCATCGCAGGACAGTTATATAGGTTGTATATTAAACAATTAGTTTCAGTCCTAATAACCAAAATAGGAAACGATCTAACTGAATTGTCGTTCGGAAAAGGTAAACAGCAAAACAAAATGAAACTTACAGGCACAATGTATATTGTGTCTCTGTCCGGTTTCCCCCCACCATAATGCTGGCCGCCGTCGTATACGTGAAATAATATTGAGTACAGCGCAAAACACCAATGAATTAAAATCAAAAAATAACATATGTATCAACTGTCTCGTCCCATTCTCCCTTGAAGGCTTTTTGGTGATTGTAAGAACGTGAGAAAATATTTAGTGTACTTCCAATTGACGAGTTTTAATGTTTTGGCGCATATATTGTATGTTGGTATGTGAAGTTTGCTAATATTGTACTCTGAGGTATTGCCTGTGTTGGTCTGCTTATTTTTATTTATTAATTTATTAACATATACATTTATTTATTCGGATTCAAGTATAGTGCGTTTGTCTAATTTTTCTCAGATTCACATCAGGTAAAAACCGGAAAATATCGCATGGAACCATCTGATATAATTTAGTACGTGATGAAACGCGATGAAGTTGCGGATTGCCCAGATGGTATACTTTTGAATTGTATTTGTACAAAGACGACAACATTTTCTATTCCGCAGTCTTATGTGTCCAGAGGCAGGTTAGGCCAGAATTCTGCTGATGGATTATGTATCCCGACCCCTTGTCCCTCTGCAATGTTTCCATGTTATTTTTTGTTATTTATTTATTTATTTATTTATTTATTTATTTGATTGGTGTTTTACGCTGTACTCAAGAATACTTCACCTATACGACGGCAGCCGGCATTATGGTAGGAGGAAACCGAGCCGAGCCAGGGGAAAGTTATTGTTTTAATGACAACACAGCAATGGGAAAATTTTAGACCAAAGATGTCTAATAGATTAGTGCTTTTTTACCTAATTTTGATAAAACCAACAGGGAGGGCATAAGTTGCTGCAATTTAAGCTTTAGCATAAACAGGCAGAATAAAATTCTAACTGGGATAAATTGACAGGAGGCCGAATTTAATGTTTGTGTCTGGTCATTTGTCAACTGTCACAGCTACTCTGCTCTGAATTTGCTCTCTTTTTGTACCCTGTCCTGTCAGGTTTACGCCCAGATGGATATATTATGTTTTGAGACTGTTAATTGTTCTTACGTAATACATATTATGGAGCATTGTAACATTTATTGGATTTTGTGTGTTGTGTGTCTATTTTAATCAACATCAAAAGTTATTACCACGAAAACTATCTGGTCCATGCAGTGTATTCCATAAAACGCGCTCACTCTGAGTTTCTTACATTTTACAATTAGTTTAGTGCTCTTGTAAGTATATTTGGAGTGATTGTCGAAAATCTCTGGCAATCTGTTTGCAAATTCCGCTAAACCCGCGATTAGTGGAGTATATGCATCGTTAGGAATGAAACCCTCGCCTTGGACAATAGCAATCAAAGCGCATCTCTATACATATTTTGATGAACGACAACTTACAAATTGAGATAAACATTTAATTAACGACTTTCAGACTTTCATTATACATGATTTGAATGCAGAGTAATTTTTCCTGCATCACAGAAAACTGTTGACTACATCCTTCTCATTACATGAATCCATCGCAATTTCTTACTTTGTATCCTTTTTTTTAACTTCTTCCGGTGTTTGTTTTGAACCTTGTTTTGCAAGCTGGTCTTGTGATTATTGACGCCGAAACATCCGTTATGGCTTACTACTGGCACACGATTGTGTGTATCGACTCTGAAGATTAGTATTCACAACATGTGATTTGGTATTAATGTGTGTGTATCTATACAAAATATCATCAGTCAATGGCTGCTATATTTACCCATTACATACCATGCAGGACCATCCTAGTCGTACATGGTTTCACTGTAAATGTCGCTATTAATCGCTCCATAGTTCAAGCTAATCTCAGACAGCAGACCGCGTCCTTCAGTCACCTCAAGAACGAACTGATTTTTGAGGTCTGCAGTGTTAGGCTTTGGTTAACGTGGGTTGTAACGTGATTATCTCCCTTTACACATAAGGAAGCTTGCGTAACTTAACCAAACCAAAAATCATGCTATTATTTGCTATGTATTGTCACAATTTTGGCTACGTGCGGGATTTAGAATAGAGTTATAAATTATCTATGAGACAAAGCATGTCATTTGTACCTTTAAGTGTCATTTGTGCCTCCAAGTTTTAAAATTTATAATGGCAGGAAGCTTGTACACATCTTGTTACATTATCTGCGAAAGTGTATCAACATGAAGTACACTTCTGGTACTCTAAGCTAAATTTTTAATATTTATAATCGTTTATTTAACGGAATTAGAAGTGATTATCATTATCATTCCAGGTATGTGTTTGTTTATTCATCTACATTATATTCTCCATTTTTTTGGCGAAAATCATTGTAGTGAATGTGAAGCCTATAGCTGTAGCTTTGTCTGTCTGTCTGTGCATGTATATATTTTTTTTTACTTTTTTGCTATTTAGCGCCCTGCTGGAAACTTTTTGTCATCGGTAGATGTCTAACTTCCCGTCCGACCCCTTCAACACGGAAACCTTACTGGTCTGTCCAAAGATTTAAACTGGACGAACAATTCTGGCATTTATCTCCATTCTCCAATCTACAAGTACCGCCTGACAATTGCGACACGTAACCGCTTCCGGTGAGTGGGAATTTGAGACGCTGCTTTGACTGTTGCTCCGTGAAGGTTAAATAGAGACCCATCCCTGCAGAGATTTTATGTGAAGAGTCGTGTTTTCAGTTCTCACTGTGAGGTGACGGACTCACAATAGACACTTAACTCATTCGTAATTGTTCGTTTGAAAAAGGAGTACGGGGTGGACTCCTCACGGCTGATGTAAACCATGAGGATGGGGAAGTGAACAGACCACATGCGCCACCATTCACTTTTTACATCAATGTGGGTGATAATCTGCGCAAAATTCTATGCATTTCTTTACAATACTCTGCTTTCTGAAGTTTCTTTCCGTGTACGATAACTATTTGTGTCAATCATAAATAAAACACCCGCTTTAAGAGTAAGATGTTGTCAAATCTGTATAGTTTGTACAGAATATTGTTTGGAGAATTTACAGAAGAAAAAATTTCTGCCGACTTTCTTATGTAAACGTTGATGTAAATGTGGTAAAGCAATAAAACTAAGTGTCAAACCAGATATTCTAATGCAACTCGTTAACCCAAAATGGGCGTTCAAGGTCGATGATCATTATCCCATTTCCAAACAACGTAAAACACCAGTTCCCGAAAAAAGCAAATACAAAGCAATAGATAAGTAGAAAATAGAGCCGGTAACATGTGACAGAGAAACAAACATTGCAACAGTTTTCACTGAGGCAAAGAGGTGTTTAACGTCGTTGTCTCTGTACAAAGCCGTGGCGTAAACGTCTGATGAGTGCTTGTATGAGTGAATTCACGCGGCGTGAATTTGATTGAAGGTCTAGAAGACAAAAATACAGTTCGATATCCACTCATAGATTACATCTTAGGACTTGTGTGTTTTGCTGTCACCATGAGGTGACGGGGACATAATAAACGCTTAACTCAGTCGCGCAGGATTGTCAAATCCTCTGGCATGGCAGGACCTTCTTGCAATGGATAAAATTGTCTATTGAGGTCATGCCATGAGGTGTCTGAGATGGGCGGATTGGCTGACATCAAGATTAAATGCAGACACCAGAGATAAGATCAACATTCTCCGTGTTTTTTTCACCAGCTCCGTTCTATGCACGAATATACAAGAGGCTAATTGACAACGGTGAAGTGTGGCGGACAGTTTAGTCGTAAGGTTGTTGGGAATTAAAGGGGTGCGCTTGGGTGGGGTGATGTGATGTGATGTCCGATTCTTTAGATAGCCTCGTCGCGAGATTCCACAAGACATTGTCCCGGATTTTACTTGCGAGGACCTTTTCCTGTACAGATTCTTATCTCAGTGAGATGACATCTGGACAATGCAAAGGCCACGGTCCGTTGGCTAACATCGCAACAAAAACTTATTTGCTAAAGAAAGACTTGGGGTTAACCGAAATAACTGTATATTTGGCAAAACCTTTAACATGTTCACACAGGTAAACTTTTTATCAGTCGAATCATACCTGTTACACTATAATATAAATGGGCATGACCGCTGGATTCTGAACCTACCGGGCTCGACGTGATATTGTACGGGTCCAAAAGGCCCCTTGACTGACACCCTCACACAATTTCACATCGCAGCAGCTTTGTTCTCGTTTTGAAAGAATACGCTCCCTACCCGTCGTGAAGGGGGTAATTTTCTCCCTGAAGGATCTGGTATCGCCGCTTATAATTTAATCGAAATCTCTCCGCATAAATAGTCCCTTAGAGCAGGCCAAATCGCTAATTGCATTTACCTGTTGCCGAAATGACCTACCTCTTTAAAATGGGGCGGGGCCATTTGGTTGTGTCCATATATATCTCAGCAGGAAAACAACCGTGATGCCGTTTAGCCCACGCGGATTGAAAACATGGAGCTAATTTGATCCACTGGCCGGACGGACCATACATGTCAACGTGCAATATATGTGTTGAAAATTTGGAGAACAGACTCAACTCAGGTGGGTTTTAAAAGAGCATTGGACTGTTGCATATATAAACGACGGATTTAAAGCTCGGGACAGGTAGACGTAAACTATGTAGAACAAGTGCGCGTGTGTACTGGTTTTATCCCGTTGATTTTAACCATAGTTCGTACAAGTCCCTAAGTTTTTAAAAATTCATTGTTGACTATTTTTTCCAACTTCATAGCAATCTATACATGATGATTTTCTTTAAATCTTGTTAGAAGGCGCCATTGTGAAGTATGGCGTCAATATCACAGAGTATCAGTTTGTACTGTAAAATCCTACTGTCTTTAATGTGACGTCATTATGATGATCTGGGAAAGGAACGAGTGACGTTCATAATATCGCCTTATTGTCCTTTTCTGGGCCGTGTTCCATTGCATACCTGTCGACAGTGTGTTTCATGTGCAGCCGACCGTCCCCTGATCGAGGTAGAAGGTTCGAATATAGCTCTAGCCGCTTCAGCTAGGCTTTTAATGCTGTAGTTTTCAGGTGACTGACGAAGGACGTAAACCTGACAGTCCTCGTACATTTCGTGCATTCAACGAGAATGGACTTTCCAGGTCAATAATCACAAGGTCAGTTCCCAAAACAACATACAACACAAATCACCAAGGAAGTCCACGAAATTAAGACGAATCTGTGCAAAGAGAGGCAGTCACACATTTCGATTATGTTGTAATATGCAAGGAATGGTATAGGTGAATGAATGAAATATTCAATATCAATATTCAGTAAAATCAAAGACGGTCGTTATTTACTTCTCCTATAGGTCAGATACGGCTACAGGCTGGCTTGCACTCCGTTGTTTTTAACTACAGTTCACAGTGCATTTTAAGGTTGATGTATTTGTACACCGGTATTATCGCCATACGTCAGGCAGCACTTTAAACCCAACAAGTCTCACACTATACACGTGGACACGGTCCATGGCACAACAGAAATTTGGTGGAGCACAAAGTGTAGAGCACACCTCTGTAAAACATCAGACAAGTCTCCAGTGTAACACTAAAGTCAAGCCGACGAGAGCTGGATTCGAAATGCCGACATCGCTGGCCGTGAAGATGTCGTATGTCGTTTAAAGTCATCTCCAAGAATATTTCATCTGTGCGACAGATGACAGATTTGTGAGTGACGGAAACTTGACACAAAACTGTGACAATAAAAAAATGTGACAGAAAATCACGTGACCTCGCCTTATCTCATCTGACATACTTTCGACTGAATGTCGCAATGGAGCCGAGGACAGCTGGCTGCGAACACCCCACCTGTATCGGAAATTATAATCAGGTGACAATGATTCGTATATGTTTATTTTAGCCATGCGACAACAGTTTGCTCACAGAGCGCCATCGGTCCACAACATTATGATCATGTTGTGTTCACTAAAAACAGCGATTAAATAAAATATGATGAATCACGTCTACAGTAACTTTTAATTGATACTTCCTTGTGAGAAAGTAAGGGAATTGTCGTTTGCTATATAGGGACCCTTGTATAAACGAAGCATTCTTCACAAGGGTGAACTGTTGAAAGTGCTTACTTGGATTTGTTTCGCGGTAAAAGCTGTTTGGCCTGACTAAATGGTCTTCATGAAATGACAATGTGCGTGAAAAAATTGTCCCTGCTTTTCAGTTCTTTTCAAGCGTTTCACGATTCCCACCATCCTCTGGGCTTCAGTCTGCTGGGTTCGCTTAGTCACGCTTTCTGAGACGGGAAACGATCATAGTTCGGGATTATCTACGCTCGCTTTACTGACCTAAGAGCTGTGGGTCTGTTGGGAATCGCAACTCCACCCCTTTTAATTCCGCTCCCTGAGAGACCGAGCTGAAAAGGTTCCTACACAGATTTCCAATAAAACCAACCAACTGTTATCAGAGGGCATCACGCTGGCAAAGAAATTGCTCGACAATGTTGTTGAAAATTGGCAAGGTAGAAGTGGAATTCATCGCCAGGAACTAATCAACTAACCAACCATGAGCATAAACTAAAGCTTCCAAGACAATTCAGTAGTTCCGGGGTGGCGCAAGCTTCTGGCTCAAAGACTAATCTCAATGTGCATCGATAAGTGGACCCCCAGTGAACCGTTTACAGGCTGTGAGAAAAACTGTTCTATAAAATTGATCCTGGAGGAACATTGAAATTCTCTTTTATGAAGAATTCGACAATGTTTGTATGCTTTTTCTTTCTCCATGCAGGATAGAGATTATTCACTGATTGCTTTTTTTACACAAAACATAAATGCGGGCTACTAATGTAGCTGACCGTTTTTCTTTATTTTGTAAAGGATCATGAAATTAAAAAATAGCATTTCTTCTCAACAAATGTGTTTGTAAAAGCCTATTTTGTGTTCTTTGTGTGTAAAGAACATCCTGCAAGGACTATTACTTGCCTCAATTTTGAATGACATAGGTTAAAGAAATTGTGGAATCCTTTGAACGTTCGATGAAAGGTTAAATATTAAGAGTTGAGGTGTACCAATTTTGTTCTAAATTATTTAACTATTTTTTTTCGTAATCGAACGAATCCTATTGCAAGATAGCTTTTATATCAGACTTACCGAAACTATTGACCAGATATAGGTTTATCCTGTTAAATGGTATATTTTTCTTGTTCTAAATTGTGAACACGATCGTGTCTTGGACAGGTAGTTTGTAAAGTAATCAACTTTCAGTGTTACTGGGATCATTGTCACATTAAGCGGTCGTTCACGCTCGCTTGCCCAGTCGATGAAAACCAACGTTCCATGAAAACCAATAGATTTGAATACATGTAGCTGTACCTGGCACGGAGGAAAGTTCGTCAGAAATTTGCCAAAGGTCACTGGTTTACCCTCGCGGTTTCCACAACCAATTATTATGACCATTGTCGTATATATGCATACATAAATTGGTATATATTGTGACTCCAATCTATGGAATGATTTGCGCCAAGGCAACAAGATGTGTTTCAGGGAGTTGGGCTGTTGCAATCAACAATGGTCAATCCACAGAGAACTATTGTCACAGTAATGTGTCCTAAAATCTGTGCATCTTACATAAATGATTCCCCACATCTTTAAAAACAACTTTCATTTTTCGGTGGACAAAGCAGACCGTCTAAAAGTAGCTGACAGGCCTTCCCATGTAATAAATATATCCTGGAATTATATAATTTAACATGTAACAAACATATCCTTGAATGGTGTAATTTTACATTTTGTGCGGCAGGAAACAGCTCTTTATAATGACCATGCATATTTGTACAAGAGTCCGTTTGAGGATAGCTACACAAATCCAGGTTAAAAAAGTACATATTGCATGTATCAGCAACATGGAGAAATTTAAAGATGTATTTCCGCGAACACTAAACCTTTGTTTGTTGATACTTTTTGGGAATCTTGTCCAATTATTCCAAAAAATCTACGTCTCAGTTGCCCAAGAACATTTGTGTTTCTTCAAGAGCCTTCAACTGGCTACTGACACCTCGCCGTCACATGGTCGACCTTTTAACGGAAGTAATATAAACATGCCAGAGCGCATGTCAGAGGGTAAAATGAACATTTGAAGGAAACGCGAGACGGAGCATTGTCCGCCAACAACAACACTAGACTGACAGACTGACGGAATCAAAATAATCGCTGAGGCGCCCAGTTCGAATACCACGCATTTCCTCCCTCTTAAAAGAAGTCTTCAAACTTCAACTCGCTGCCTTGTTGCGGAAAACAGCGTGTTCATAAAATCACGCCGTCACGGGGGGTCGCACTGGAAGACTCAGAAAATTAAAACCTGTATAACAATTCTGTTTTACCGCCATTCTCTTGGCTTGTCAGTCAGCGATGCGGACGTTTCACAGTCCACGTCAAGTGACCAAGAACGAGAACTCTTTCCGCCGCCATTTGTACGACAGGTAAATATTTACTCTGGGTTCTCCATACCTATGTATGTTTAGAGTTCTCGGGAGCTGTTAAAATTCCTAACCTGTAGAGCAGGTGGTTTTCTGTTAGAACTACTGTATATAATGATTCATACGACACGTGCCTCTCTTAAGAATGATTTTAAACTTTGTTTCGAAATGTAAGTTTCTTCCAAATTCCAGTTCACAATTTGAATTTGCGTTAGCATTTTTGTATTATCGAGCAGGGCTTGCTCGCAGATGCCCAAAGTGCAGATTGCATGAAACTGTCGTTAAATGTGAACATACAATCTATACAGTCCCCAGAATACTGTATAAATTGATAAAATTTATAAATTGGCATCCGACACAGATTTTAATTTGGCTAACACAAGCTAATGTCCAATTACCTAACAGAAAAATTTAATCCGTTTGCAAACTTTCCTCACTGCATTTTTTCTTTCAAATTTCACTGACATTCTTGAACGTTACGATCGTTTTTATTAAACATCTCCAGTTTTCATTTCAAGTGCATTAATGAAAATGAAGGAGCATGAAACAACCAACATTGAGGAACAGTGGCATAAATGAGTCATATGAAACAGTGCAGTTTTTTCTATCATCCGAGGACAATCCACAACTCTGTCTACATATTTAACCATATTTTTGTACTTCAAACTATAGATGCATACTGCCAATAAAAACAAACAGGATACCATATACCCGTAGTAACAATTTTCACATTGGTCAACTAATTGCAGTGTAGCTAATGTTTTTTACTAAACAGAAATCCATGGTCCCCATTTCCTGTTAAACTTAAATAATGCGACCATATAATTTTGCATTTACTACTTTTCAGTATTATAACCTACTGACTCCAGTCGCACAAATACTGCAGGAGACGTTTTATTTTAATTTCACATAAGTGTATACATATCATCATCTACATTCATCGGTCCTTTTTTCACTTTGTGTTCTGTAAAGTGGATGTCCTTTTGTTAACCTATATTTCCGATGGTTATATAAGCGTTTGCCAAAGACGGATTAACTGTTTAAAGAATTCTTTAGCATTATACACCAACCATACTTCTGAGAATAATGTTGTGCAGCTTTTATGCTTGTTTGGACCAAAGTATAACAGTAAAGTCACTGAGAGCGCTATTATATGAGATTGGTTTATCCCTCGTACTGTGCCATAAAACATCAACAACTCTGTATAAGCTGCACTAATATACCGTAAAAGCCTTGGAACTTCTTCTTTTCTACAACATAGAGTTCAAAAAAAGGGAAAACAAATAAACCAACTCTTTAAAACATTACTGAACTTTTGTGATCGGAGGAGACATAGCAAAATGAGCTTTATAGCAACACTCGATAAAACGTGATAACACGAGGCCGTATAAGAGAAGGAAAACAAACCATCGCATTCAAGCAAAGCTGCTTTTGGAGAAAACGTCTGTGAATAAAATATCTTGAACATAGAGAGAATAATAGCGCCCAAGTGAGACTAAAAAAACAACCATGCTATTTTAAACAGGCCCAAACCTTTTAGATATCAATACCAACAGTAAATTGGTCACATTGTCCTGATGAATTAGAAGCATTTAAAAGGTTGTCGGATTTGCTGATTATAGTGAAGACGATACTCAAAACCACATCCTATCGTCGACGGTCTGTCTGCATATATTTGTTATTTTACGGGTCAATATGAGCTTTCTATCGCCAAGCAGATGGTTGACATGAATCAGCCCTTGAAGGGGGAAAACCCACCCAAACCAGACGGGGTGTTCTTGTCAGGAGTTCAATGTTTGCTCTCAGCACGAATCCCCGCCCACACAGAACGATCCCCACCGTATCAGGAAGCTATCCTGTATCGGTTAAAAAGGCTTGTATATAGCTATAAAAACAAAACCATATTTCCATTATGATAAACAAATGAAGCATTTATGACAAAAGTGCTTTAAAAAAAATGTATCACAGACCATAGCTTACATGGAAATTCCAACAAGCAAGCCGAATGATGTGATACCTAAAATGCTATTTCAAGTATATGTGCGCTTATGGTTTGTTTGCCATTTACAATGCATGTTAGAAAATAATGCAAAAGCAACAACAACAACAACAACAAAATCAATAAATACAGAAACAAACAAAACGCATAGCTATGTGTGATGACGCTTTACAAAGCACGGATATACTAATGCATGCCGAGGACCAACTCTGTCTGTATATAAGTACAATCAATAAATAAATTAAAATAATTCTATTTGCAAGAACATCATAAATATTTGATAATTCAAGTAAAAATTGATTCATCAAGGAAAAAGCTAAATGTTGAGTATGAAACTGCTATGTGAGTCATTTGAAATCGCTGGTAGCTCGACGAATCTCCTGAGAAATCAAATGATGTTCGGGAATGCCTGTTTTGGTGATTCGTTTGCCACGTTACCGGAGAGAAATGTATTTACCATGGCTTCATTTTCTTTTCACACAGAAGCAGATCACTATTCCATAAAGTTCATTGCTGTGGTATAAGTGAAATGTTCGCAAATATGGCGTAAATCCCTGATCAAACACATTTATACATAGAAGTAAACATCCACCTTTTTTTTACTCAAACACATTCGGGAGGATTTTTGGGTGTGTCGTAACAAATTTCTGTTGTAATCAGTCTCCTGTGTTTGTGTGTTTAAATCACCATCAGAATTTGAAACAGCTCACAAAATAATACGAGTTCAATAATGACTCTCGTCGTCATGACTGAAAAATTGCGAAGTACGACTTTAAACCCCAAGTACTCACTCACTCACTCACTCAGTATAGGCCTATAAGGTCACAATGAATCCAACAATCAAGCTCAATGGTTAAAACCCGATTATCTTTAACTGATACGTCTTATAATCCGTGCAAATCTTAATTCAATTTAATCTTAATTAAATTATGTATTCCTTGCTTTTTTTTCACCATGATCTTAGCAACATTTCGTAGAAAGGTAAGTGTAAAACAAGGTAATAAAATACAGATTGAAATATCAACAAAAAGTACTGAGTAAGCGAGTATGAAGTTGTTCATGATATTCACATCCATTTTACGATCGTTAAAATTTTAGGTAAGTCAAAAAAGCAGAACCGGTTTATTAATCGTTGATAATGTATTAAAAATAAGAGTATACCGCAAAGTTTTGGATTCTGTTCCTTGTTTTCTTAAATCCGATTTTTTGAAAATCTATTTCACACCATCAACGATAAAAAAAAGTCTGGCATAAAAGACCAATAACCATTAAACTATGATCTTGCCATTACCAATCTAGGTGTATCGTTTTCGGTTCTGATTTCAGCCGTTTTTAACTACACGGATAAATGATTTCTGAACACAGTTTATATAAGTTAAAGCGAAGCGTGAAATACGTTAAATTTGACGCAAATTTGACCCGTTTTACATTTCGCGTGTTGTCTACATAATGCCTACCGTATTCGCACGCATCAAATCTGTTTTTAAAAAAACGTAACACTTCTGCTACCCGGCGGTTTGTGCTGCAGCCAGTTAGTGAGGTCTTTGCCTCAGTGGGTGTACCTTCAGGGGTAATAACATGGTGTATATATATACGTAAAGCTGTTCTCTTTTTCACCTGCAGATGTGTTTATTGATGTTGTTAGCGGCCTTACGTCTTGCAATCGCTATATCCCATAGCCTCGCAGCGCCTACCCTTTGTATCAAACGTAGACTACCTAATATCGAATTAGACACCTTGGGAGAGTGAGGTCGGACTGAATCTGTTTTTACCCGTTCCTCACAAGTGTTTGGCTGTCGACGAATAAAAAATAATTATTCCCTGAGCTGGTAGAGTCTTTTCAGATGAGCAGAGGCGGTGAAAACATCGTGCTGGGAATCGCGGCGTTCGCAGTGGGGTTCGCAGCCGACCTTGTGTGCGGCCGTCAACGAGCGGGGCTGTCAGTGAAAGGCAGCACGCCGAGGAAATCGTCGCTGTCTGTGACTGACAAGCCCGGGCCCCCGCCAATGAGCACACCCTCCCCCAACCGAGACGCACGCACCATTCATGCGCAAATCTGTTCGCCGATTACTTCCCTTAGAAAATCTGTGTTATAATTGTTCTGGTAATGAGGTGACGTCCAAAAAGAAAGAATTCCATCTCAACTCAGTTCCATTGTGACGGCGAATCCACCTCTGAAAAGAGTTCATTGAATCCAGGAAGAAATCACCTCTAGACTAAATTGACCCAGTGCAACTGTTCGCTATTTTCAATGAAATGGGTCCAACAGAAATCTACGCTGCTGTTTCGCCTATTAATGATATCTACTAACGAAGGTCAAAGGTATGGTGTCAAGCATGTAATGGCTTTGAAACTTTAACAGCGTATTATTGTATATGACATACAATATGAACTGTAAAAAAACGTACATGTATATGACATGGAAGACATGAAATGTAAAAACGTACATGTATATGACATGGAAGACACGAAGTGTAAAAACGTACATGTATGACATGGAAGACACGAAGTGTAAAAACGTACATGTATATGACATGGAAGACATGAAGTGTAAAAACGTACATGTATGACATGGAAGACACTAAGTTTAAAAATGTACACATGGAAAACATGAAGTGTAAAATGTACATGCATACGACATGGAAGACACGAAGTGTAAAAATGTACATGCATACGACATGGAAGACACGAAGTGTAAAAACGTACATGTATATAACATGTAAGACATGAAGTGTACAAAAATATAACATCCGTCATGACAAAAAGACAAACGAATCCTTGACTACATTTGAGAAGCACAAATACAACTGGAATTTGAAGGAACTGGTTCCATAAAACATTTTTAAAACAATATATATATATATATATATATATATATATATATATATATATATATATATATATATATATATATATATATATATATATATATATATATGTATTAGATATTTTTGTTATTAGATATTTTTGATTGGCGTCTATGTCTCCTAAATGTATCACGGCAAGCCAATATGCAGGCTCTAGTTGTCAACTTATTTATTATGATCTTTTCTTTAGAATCTACATGGACTTTTCCAAAGGCCTTCCAAAAATAAAGAGAAAAGTTTGGGTGACTTTTCAGTATTGTAGAAATAAAACACTGCCATCAGATATCACTGGTTAAGAATTTTATATCTGGTAATATTATACTTAAATGTCTTATTAGCAACACTCTAATACGCTTTGATTTTACGGTGTTGCCTGCTATGGATTTCGTTTTAATGGTCTTCTCAAAGTCGTTCAACGACATTGCGAGGGTTTGTTTCTTATTGAATAAATTACATTTAATTTGATTTTTTTTATGAGTTTGACTCGCTCCATTAAGTCTCTTCTGCAGAAAATATTTATCACATTACGGGTCAGCATGTTTTTCACCCATGAAGCCCCATGAATATTCTTTTCCCCCCTCCCTGCCGACTTAAGTTAACGGGCGATCGCGGGACTCAACGACTTGATTGACGGTGCTATATTTCACGGCGACCTCTGCACTTTGACCTCCAAGAGAAGCAAGGGTCATTAAGTAATTCTCACAGTGCACTTGTTCACAGCTGGCTTTAATTCTTTCTATCTGATAAGGCAATGTGAAATGGCGTACATAAGGCATAGCGATGGAAATCTGTTGGACAGAAGCGAAGTGAAGTGCAAAACGATTTCGCGCGCAGGGTATTAAGGCGATACTGGTTTGAAAGAGGAAGATGGCAGAAAAGGAAAACTTCGCAGATAGTGATCTCAACGCTGAGACGAAATCTTTTTAGGAAGGACGGATACAAAGTCTAGATGTAGCCTACGGATTTATTGCCTAACTTGTGTTAGATTGCACCTTTTCCGAGATCAACACCAGGGGTTGGGAGCGAGCTTTCATTTCATGTACACTTCTGAAGGGAAACATTAATTCTCGGTATTCTTATCAAACTTAATGAAAGCAGCCGTGGAGAGGAAACTTCGTGACCTTAGCACTCTAGGGTTGATTCCATCTAAAGATAGATATCGCTTTATTTTGACGTATGTGTTCCTCCCGCTCGGATGCCGTAGTTTTCACATTTAAGAAGTAGCGGCATACTTGGTGGTTAGCTCTCCCCGGGATGCTCGTATCAAGTGCCCCTTCCACACAGGGGGCTGTTCTACGATAGCTTAAATATTTTCATATAGTTATTAAAACTGTTTCTTATATATACACCCTCACCCATCGAGTGTTGGGTGGCTTCTCCCTGTCTCTCATTAGAAGCAAAAATTCAATTACGCTTTCGCCAATTTAGTTTTCATGTAAAACTGATTTTTTTCTTGAATGTTATTCTGCAACCTTAATGGGATGTTATTGAATCTGACGATACTTAAACCAGCTTAACTTGTAATTTATACAAAAAGTGTGAACTATTTTTTAAAATTATACGTTAAAGGTTTAAGTACCATATTACACTGCGATTGTTCGCTAAGCTTGAAAAGTTGCATATTGAATAAATTATGAGAAAAACTTTTGATTTGTTTTATTAATATATTTTTAGACTACGTTTACTTATGGCATGTATATTTAAAAGTACATCATCTAATCGCGCGTTTATAGGATGTGTGGAAAATTTATGTAGGATGGTAAATATCAAAGATTCTCGATACAAAATACTTATGTGGTATTTCGGCATGAGGAAAAGTTGAAGTTGAAGCTGAAATTTGTTTGGCTTGAGCGCTTTCGTTGCTTAGTATCACATACATAGATACATGTGGACAATTGACGGGCAGCATAGGCTATAATATCTCAACAGTCTACTAAAAAAAAAAACAAACAAAAAAAAAGAAAATTAAAGTTGTGAAAACAACTACCATATCAGATAAAGTCTTACCTGACGTAATTTCATTTATTTATTTGATTTGACTGTTTTTCGTCATACACAAGAATATTTCAATAATTCTACGGCGGTCAGCATTGTGTTGAAAGGAAATCGGACAGAGCCTAGAGGAAATCCAAGACCACTGACAGGTTGCCCGGCGTAATTTGAAACTATTATAAACATAAAGAGTTGTTTTGTATAAAACACTTCATGATGAACTGGAACGATTTTTAACGTTGCTGCAGAAAACCAAACATTCGTATCACGTCCGGATGGTAAATCGTTGTACATAAAATAAATTCACAAAACCAGTCAATGCAACTAAAGCTGTAGCCATGCAGTGTACTGAAGGTATTAATTTGCCAACGTAAGGTTACGTTTTGTATGAGCTTATTAATGTTTCATGCAACCAGGGATATCTGGGACCTTATTAAAACAAGTACAATATTGTCCGTGGAATACATTCCACACCTGGTTAAAAAACTTTTAACAAATTTTATTATAAGCCCATAGACAAATATATGAGTTTTAATCCAACAACCCATGGACCTTTTCCCATTTGTAATGAGAGACTCATTATGCATATGCTTGTTTTACAATATCTCGTATTGATTTTTTCTTTCGACATTCATTTGTGAATAAATAAAATTGAAATCAGAAAACCGTTTTGTTTCATGAATAAAATGAAACTTATAATAAATATTATGATGTTTCAGTCCCCCGGGATTCATACAGTGTCCATCATACAAATGTAGGCCTATTTATTTATTTATTTATTCATTATTCACGGATATTATGTCCAACATGCAAATGTAATTTTTTATTCATTAGATTGTTTTTAACTTGCAAAAAAATTAAATTGATCTTTTTCAGTTACTTTAGAGGCATGTTTAAGTATTATACGAAAAGAAACGTGAATTCAGTAAGTATTGGGTCTTGCCGCCAGATTAAGAGTTGTTCAGAAACTTAAATTTTACACGAGTATTTGTGAGATTCGCTCATGCACAATTTTGAGTTTTGCTTTTTTTTTTTGATTTTTTTGTCCGAATTTGAAATAATATTCATAACACTTATCCTTTAGGTGTAGGTTCAAAATTACACATACCACAAAGGCCATATATTACATCTGGTCTGCGCATGGACTATAGTAATGAAACAAATTATAATGGGAAATGATTGTTATACTTTTCTTCTAAGAAACCTGTGCGTGCTAGTCGTCAGTGGCACTGTTTGATCCCTACAGTGACAACAATTACCCCCAGTTTATTCTGGTTAGTTGAGGAAACAGTGAAAGTCGAATGCCGACGGGAAAACCAACATCGTTATCGCCGACATCAGTCGCCTTCGGAAATATTTTGACACTATCATTCATCCATGTGTCTAAAAGGGTGCAGTACCAGTTGGTGTTCACACCTTTTTTGTTTAATTTGAGGCCTAATTTCCGCTAAAACAGTTAGAGTGTCTGTTTTAGAGGAGGATAGTGCTCCAGGGACAATAGCCGGAACGCGTGCCCAACCCCCTAAAGTTGCCCCAAGGGGGCACAATAGCCTAATGGTTGTGCAGAGACACGGGGCTTAGAACTCAGTAGTATGATTTCGAGGCACTGGATAGTTCGAGTTAATTCGAGCACCCTTTAAATCAACTCGAGTCCCTGTAAAATCACGAAGACTGTTTGGGTGCATTTCACTACACAAACAGGAAGCCATCGAGATGGGAGCAATCAGTCCAATGCCGACATATTGTCCTAATATCCAAATTAATTCAGCCATGAACTGTTGAAATTGGAACCGACCACGAACGAATCTTTTCCTCGTCAGGCAGGCAGACGCAGCTACTATTCGAGGGAGAAAATTGTCCCTCTCTTGTGTCAATAATATCGGTGTAAATTGAGCACGGGTCATGACATTTTTGTAAACATACACATTCATATTTCATTTCTAGTCCAAAACTTAGTGTAACAATTTTACCCTTTTAAAACTGCTCGACGCCTTCTGACATTCCATTTGCGGAGCAGACGACACTTGCTCCCACGTGCGCAACATATGCGGGTGATATTTTCCAAGGAGCCATTGTTTCGGATTTGACACTACTCGGCCCTGGAAATGGGTTCACAATACCTAAAAAGTGACCATTTCCGAGAGTTGAATGTGCTATTTGTTCGCTTGCACATTTGGCTACTTCGTACAAGATTCCTAGCTCTCATAATGGCGCAGATTTAAAGACAAATCTGTCTTTAATAGGATATTCTGAGTCCCTGGCGTACAACTCCTCTCGGAAACTGTTTCGTTTTTATTTCGGATTCCTCACGTTGTTGTTTCGCCGCCTCTCTCTCTATCGCTCCACCCCCACTATCCACGTGAAAAGCCCACTGACTCGCTCCTAACATATGGCTGGAGGAAGAAACCCCTGGTGTTGATAAGACCCATGAAAGTTCGTCGATGAAATACACGCTCACATCTTGATTATCCGAGTCAGTTGATGTTTGCTTAACACAGTCGTTAAGTACACTGTCTATCATGTACTGGGCTGGATCTCTCGCCCTTATCAACATTAAACACAGCGGAAAGGCCTTTAATAGGTCTACTGACAGACGCAAACAGGTTGTAAATGGGTATAAACTGAGACGTTTTCAGACAGCATTTATTAAGACATTCTCTGTCAATCGACGAATACACTGAACTCGACGCCAAACCTCTGATCACATGATTTTATCAGTTTCGTTTGGAGGCTCGTATCGTTTTAACGAACGTGATAATCGCTGTCTGATTTCATCGAAAAACACGCGGTTGCGATTTATTTATCAAGTGTGTGTATATTTTCATTCATTGGTGTTTATTTAGAAGTACATAGAAATTTCCGCAGAGAGTTTTCTCATAGAATTGTATCTAATTCCACCAGAGTTTAATTTCGAGTACAACCCAAACATTCTGTTCGACATTTCATTAACTTTCCCTTACACACACAATCTTAATTTAACCGCGACTGACTTATATTGTGTTAGTATAACATAATTACTTTCTTGGATATAGCTACATGTAAGTTGTTATGACATTAAGCACGCACATCTAAAAGAGAGTCTATGTTTCCTGTTTGAAAAGATCCTTGGACAACTACAGTTTTTGCTGGTTATGCCAGCGTCTTTAAAGAGACCTTGGTTGGAGTCACAAGGCAATCCCTAGTTCCCCAAAACATACCGCCTTCAACATATGTCTGTATTTGTACTCGGGTCAAGGTTTTGACATAACCGATGTGAAAACAAACGTCATCTCGTGTGACCACAACCACCCTGGTAAAGTGTGAGACTTGGCTTGTACACATAAACAAATCCGTCCGTTCTTCGAAGGGACTAAGTAAACCCACATAACTTGTCCGGGCATTTGGGGAGCAAAAGTCAAGACCAATATATCGAATGTCCAATTAAGCCCAGGACGATGAATTTGTGCCAATATGTGGGACCATATACTCTATGAATACTTATAGTTCGGTGGCGTCCTATTCGAGTTAAAAACAAAATCGGCTAAAGACGACGATTACCATGCCTTGATTGTGATATTTACACACACATGTCTTTCCCACATCATTGTAAACTGCTGATTACTTATGCTTCCGGATGCCGGTAACTATCTTCCCTTACAATTATTGTAACAGACCTAACTCTTAATTTTATGAATGAAAATGGTCTTTGGGAATTTGACTATTGATTTTGTTTCGACAAGAACTGTGATTTGGATGCTCTGCTTGTTATGAAGTTATTCTCAGTTTTGAATAAGAGCTTTACCTTTGATGTACAGACTTTATTCTGATAACGTATTTTCAAAATATTCTTGGCAACAAGTCTTATAATAGAGAAATTTAGTTGGTGATATGATATGTTAAGCAGATCTGATTAGCGGCACTAATTTCGTTGAGGGAATCAACCATTGCAACGTTTTGCGACGAAAACAGGCTAAGACACTCCAAGGAAGGTGTCGGATAGATTTATCTGTTTTGTAAAAATAATTTGTCCTTGAGGGAATCAACCATTGCAACGTTTTGCGACGAAAACAGGCTAAGACACCCCAAGGAAGGTGTCGGATAGATTTATCTGTTCTTTTTAAATGATTTGTCCTTGAGACATTTATGTTGCAGATTACGTATAACGTTTAAAACGCGTTCTTGTTTTTGCACTTTCGTTGCACGCTATTATGAATGTTGTCCATACTCGCACATTCTGCCAAAATTGACAAATAGAAGAGTAGGCTTATCATCATGAATTTCTTTTTAATGTGCAGAATATGGTAGATAAAATGCTTAAATTTAAAAATCAAGATACAGTCCTCTTTATGTATATATATAATCCAGCTCCTGACAAAATTGTCTATGTGTACATTTACAGTTGAAAAAAAAAGTAATTTAAAGGCAAATTTCCGTTGTTTTTTTTAAAACGTCATTATTTCTAATAGAATAATTGTCAGTTTTAGTTTGTCGTTTGTTCCCGTCAAACAGGGTGAAATCAGATCTTCAGGAAGGATTGCCGTGCTTTGAGTCGAGGTCAGGCTATATCTCTCTGACGAAAAGAGGCATTTCGCTCTCTACATCAGTAAATGTGTATGCTGAGATTCCAGCGGTTAAAACCGAGTCGAGGAGAGTAGATTCTGTACTGTCTCTGTTTATTCAGCTTATCCAAATTCCCTTCTCAGTCCGCTAGAGAGTACAGAAGGCGGCAAGACTGGCGATTAGAGATGTAGCTTACCCGGTTATTTAGTACCTGTTCCTGAACAGCAAGTATCCGGGAGAAAATACATCTAGCAATACGACTAGACACAGTACACTACCACATGTCAAACGCCCAATCTTCTCTCTTGTTCGCTTAGCGGGAAAGTCGTATCATGTTTTCATAATATGGCCAACAGAAAATAAACATGGTTTCTACAAACGAGTTGCGGAGTGAATCTCTGAATGGAAGCCCGCAAATCTAAAAGGCGTTCAAGTTGGTGTAGATTTCATCAAGAAATAGCAAGCGAGTATATAAAGATGTTCCCTTGATGGGCCAGCGTGTCGGGGGTTAAATGGATATGTCTAGAGAGAGCCTAAATAGAGATGAGGAGAGGGGAAACAGCTGCTTGTGCTAAAGTTGGGATGACATCCGCAGGCGATTCAAAGACTCGATGTTCTCTTGTTGTAAAGAGATGTAAGGCCGAAAACCCCATCGCACATTAAAACAGACAAGATGTCAGTCTATGTCGCGTACGGTGGTCAAAATTAAGTTAATGCAAGCTTGTGTGGGAACCACAGTTTGACGAAAACGATTTTGGCCTAAATGATCATCCATCTTTCTCCACCTCCCCCAGTCACTCTGTATGTGTAGCTCCCATCACTTCCCCACCCTGACAGCTCATAAATCACGCTACGCATCAGCTCTGTCGGTAACGCACGGCGTTTACCCATGGCATCGAGATGCATGTGCATGGGGACAGTTTGAAGCACCCCGATCTTCTAACGCATTCGCTCTGTGAACATTCATGGCAAAGTTGTGGCTGTTGTACATTATCGTAATCGTGAAAACGTAGTATTCACTTTCAATTTTGAAACTAGTATTCGATTACCTAGATTACCGATATTTTACGGTTGACGAATTGCAATCAACCGTTTGGTGTAATGCAAAATAAGATATAACCATCAATTTCGCTCACGCTGGTTTCCTGTCCAGCCGTACATCGACAAGCAGCAACCTGCGGATGGTCGTGGGTTTCCCCCGGGTTCTGCCCGGTTTCCTCTCACAATAATTCTGGCCGCCGTCGTGTAAGTGAAATATTCTTGAGTACGACGTAAAACACCAATTAAACAGAAAGAAAATAAATAAAATAAATGTTGCGGTTTTTGAACATGATGTTACACAAAGGTGACATCAAACATGGTTCACAATGAACTAATCATTCTATTGAGCTCATGTTTTAAGCCATGTCGTGTAGGTATATTAAATAATCGTACGCCTCTCTAAAGGAACGAAGATACAGAATGTGATATACATGTATCAAGAAAAGGCTATGAAGTGCATAATTATATCAAAAGAATCCTCGATTTCACGGAAAAGATTCGGTGGATCAATGCAGTATGCTGAATAATAGAAAGGGTACACGAAAGAGATTAAATTTAGTCTCAGGACAAAATCTCCGGACTCTCTATATACCATCAATTCACACACAAGACATATCTATTCTTTGCGTCATTCGGAATGTTCTGTCGCGGCTAAGATTTCTGTGTATACACAACACGAGCTTTATCGGTAACGCGGTAAGGCTATTAAATGGCCGAGATAAGTCTGCGCCCTGCCTTATGCCAAACTTACTCAGTCAGAACGTCACTCAAGTCACATGGTTAAAAAGGAAATGCAAACCCAGGCGGAAACTGGCCATATAATCTTATCCATTAAAAATGTGTTTTAGAAAGTGTTAATTTTTGCCTCTGCACTCTTTCACCGCGCAGCCAGATGGTCGGAATATCATATCTGCCTTCATCATACCCGTTTGTTTATTGTAAGTGACCTCGATATCATGGCTAATGCTAATAATCAAACACCAGGCTTTTATGTATACATTGTGAGCTAGCCTCTGGAACTGGTTGGGACTTTTTTACATGACATAAGAAAGTTGTCTTCAGTGTTCATTTATTCGATTTTTATTTAAAATTTGCAAACAATTTGGAGCAATAGATGTAGTAAAACACAGTTGTTCGTTTGTGATGTAAAATGTATATTATTGACACGCATCTGTCTTTGACTCTCATTTCTTTAAGCATTTTCAGGCGTCTTTTTTAACCATAGACTTATCCACAGTTTGCTTCTAAAATTAGTCAACTCCCCATATTTATATTTATAGACGGGGCAAATATCATATATATATCATACTAAGGAGGTTACCCATAATATATATATATATATATATATATATATATATATATATATATATATATATATATATATATATATATATATATATATATATATATATATATATATATATATATATATATATATATATATATATATATATATATATATATATATATATATATATATATATATATATATATATATATATATATATATATATATATATATATATATATGGTATTTAAAGACTGTTTGCGTGGACACAATATGATTAGCAAACATGAAAATCCTTGCACCATACACTTGATGTATTCAAATCAAGTTTCTGTATACAGGGAGTTGAAACTTGGTTCAAACTTTCAATATTGTGTACAACATATACTAAAAATATATGAAATTTATGTCCATAAACTATAGGACTTTTGGGGTCAGTTGCTTCTTTCACGTTTTTAATATGAATTGATGCCTTCTTGTTGCTGTAATGTTCTTTCCTTTGTGCCTTTCGATTCATTCTGATAAAATACAGTGCCAGTCTGGTTCATTCTACCTCGGAAATGAACATATATATCTTAATGTTTGTCATTATATGTCGACTGAATTGCTATCGTAGATTCCATGCATTGTTTCTGGGTACTCATTACGTCGCGTGGTCTGTGGGTATTGAATTACCTACTGACACAAAATGTCAGTAGGTAATCAACCTGTATTTTTCTTCACAATTTCTGCGCCAGTCTTTGTTATCTTGGTCATCATATTTTCATTGTTTCTCCTTCTGACGGGAAAATGGAAGTGACAAGAGAATAAATTCATACACACTTGGTAGTTAATCTGTCCTTTTTACATTTATTAATAGGCCCTTGACAAAATGAAGCATACCCTATTGTATACAGGTCTGGTATCAGTCCGCACTGCTCTTCTATAAATGCATTTGCATATGGTCAATTTTACTGAGTAATTTGTTATTTTCTCTCCCAAATCCACTGACATCCACGACAGAGGATTATTGGCCAGAAGGGAAAACCGATTCGAGAGAAAAAAAAAACTCGATGTTATATGCTTATAGAGATGATCACAAACGTTGAGTCCATCCCATCCATTTCATCCCGCCTTTAGATACATTGTGTTTGCCGTTGCGACTCATCCAGTGTGTCTCTCTGTGTGGACTACAGCAGTGTTTTTCCACCAACACACCTTAGCTTTTATCAATTGCTTTTGGGCACCCCCCGCCATGACAGGGTAATTTCCGATATAATCCTGTAGCTTTTCGAGATTTTGAATAGCCATCGAGGCTTGAAGCTAAGCACTGAAGCTAACAACCACATCGAGATTCATCATACGGCTGTTTTCACTGTGGTCTTAATTCTCTGCAAGAGCACCGATGCCCAACGTAAAAAACATAATGGCATTTCATAAATCTGCACTTTGTCCCCGTGCTCGTTGGGAGGAGAGCGAAAACCCATTTGGATTATTGAGCGGTTATGGGTTGTCTCTTGGTCACAAAGCGAGCTTGTATAGACCAGTACCCTGGTAATACGTGAAACCTAATATGGCCGATTTACCGTGACATAGCCTATTGGCTAACAAGAAAGGCTCTGTTTAATCAATACTGATTGCACAATTCGACAATATGGTTAGAAAAAAAAGTCTTTTATAAGAGGTTGTTTGGAAATTATTTATTGCAAGGAGTTACATTGTAAGGAGTTACATTGCAAGGAGTTACGTTGCAAGCAGTGGTAGTACACTGTGAAAAATGTTTGAAATCTGTTTTCTTTTCTCCTTTGGTGGAATAATTCGCCAGTTTTCTTAAGGATTCGTTGCAGTTTATAGAATAGCTATACATTTGAGCAACCCCTGCATATAGTCACAAATTTAAGGTAGGAAACAGGGGTGAACGGGATATAAATCATCTGCATTTGGCTAGTCAAAGACGAACTTTCCCCACGTGTGACATATTGATTGTATATGAAGACCACACAAACATATTAGTGGAAGAAATATGATCTTCAGTGAAAGCCAGTTTGTGGTAACGGTCACGAAGGTTCCTGGAGCAGGGCGTGAGAGGGCGGGAACTTCCACAAATTCCTTGTACAAGGTCAAAATTGAATTCACAACACCCGTGTCTTCGGCGCTGAAAGAAATCTTTTACCACAGTTTATGTAGTACAACCGCTGTATACACAGTTCATATGAAACATGCAAAACAAGTAAAGACTTAAAGGAAGTGCAATAGACTTGATTTGATTTGATCTGATTATTCAGGTGACGATCACCTGCAGTTAGAACAACCTGACACTTGAGCTGATAGAGACAGCAAGCGCCACAAACGTAAATTCATAAATATTTGAAGGCTTCCCCCTGAAATTTAAAAGATGTTGAACCTTGTTACTTAAAGAGGTTACTCCTGATAATTTTTGAAAAAATATCCATATTCGCTCAGCAAATTAAATTTACGAAGAATATCTCAGAGTATTGCCTAAGTGTAAACATCAGACTCGTATCAAACAGCAAAACCTGGATTTAAACTCCCAGTCTCGACAAACAATTTCGGCAAAAGCAACCAGGCATAACATTGTCTCAGATCACTACATCAAGCAGCGCCGATGTGAGTCTTGAGTGAAAGGAATCTGCTTCGTAGAGCACTGGAAAACGTGGGCACCTCCACAGTTATACTGGGACCTCCGTGGCCCACGTGGTCAGCGTGCCAGAGGCGCGCAATGATCCATGGGCCGATCATCAATGCGGTAGGTGTGAGTTCAAGTTCAGCTCATGCGGGCTCCCTCTTTGGTCGTCCTCGGAAGGTCTTCCAGCAACCTGCGGATGGTCGGGATTTCCGGCGGGCTCTGCCCGGTTTTCTCCCATCATAATGCTGGCCGCGTCGTATAAGTAAAATAATCCTGAGTGCGGCGTAAAACACCAATCAAATATATGACAAAATTCCAGGTATAACTGAAACTGACATAAGCCAGTGGGTAAGGGATTTCCCTGCACGCGAATCCTGACAGTAAAGCACTACACTATAAGTTATTGGAAGCTAAACAGGTCCCTGTGAAAGCTTCTTGATTATAACATTAACATCCAGTAAAAATATGTCCTTTAAACGCAGGTGTTTATAAATCTTCCGTCATAACAGGCCACCTGCCTTAACCGGCCACGTCATACAGTTTCTGTGGTATTCTGTTCAGAACCGTCTGTATATTCTTGAGTTATATCTGTGTATTTACAAAAGATGTATCCATCCCACGTGACGTTCAGGAAATCCAGTAGGATCAACACCAGAGTTGCAAAGCTCAGTATATTTCAGAATGGCGCATCATACACTCCTCTGCCTTGTCGTTCTTGCCACCTTTTGTATATTTAATCTGCAAAAAAAGATAAAAATACTGGACTACCCAGTCACATATATATAGTTACCAAAGCATAATCCACACTGCATGCTTGGCAAAAGTATGAAGTCCAGATTTTATGTCAACGATTATGATGCATTGTACAGAGGGTTCAGAATCGATATTTATGTTTAGTTGCGCAGGAGTGGCTTTATTATATTTGGACTGCCTGTTCGATATGTACTATATTAGAGTCAATATTATTTACTGAATCCGATATAGCCGTAATTATAAACGAATCCATGTTGAGTGGTGAATTTTTATTGAATCCATGTTGAATAATGGTCGATTATTGAATTCGATACAGACTTTACAAGAAACGAATCCTTATTCGGTGATAGCTGTGTATTCAATCCGAACCAGAAATCCATGTTAAAAGAATAATGAATCCGAATGAATCCGAATGTGTGTTCAATCCCACACAGACATGTTAATGTAGGGTGCGTGAGTGAGTGAGTGCTCGGGGTTTAACAATTTTTCAGTCATATGACGACGAAGGAGTCCTTAAAGTGTATGTATTGTAGCTCCTTCTTGCAGGACGGATTTCCACAGCTCTTTTATCTAGTCCTGCTTCACTGACACGACTCACCGGAGGCAAGAACAGTCCCACTGTAGAGCCATTATACTGATACGGGTCAACCAGTCGTTGCGCTATCCCCTTAATGCGGAACGCCAAGCGAAAATGTTATAATTTCCTCTTTTGTTTTTTGTTTTAAGGTGTGGCTCAACCTCGGATTAACCCTGGATTTGCCGCCCCCAAAGCGGACGCTCTACCAACTGTGCTATCCCGGCCGGTTGTCAAATATAAGAAATCCATATTAAGTGAAGATCGAATCCAAATTCGGTGATGACTGTGATCGGACATATTAACAAGGGAATCCATAATAAGTGATATTAGTATTAATGAACTAACCGAGAAACAAGCCCACCCATAAATGAGGTATTACACTAAAAGAATACTAAGTTAATTTTAACAGAAAGCCTGTTGTCTGAGTGATGTTAGAATGTAGGCCTATTCTGTTATTATAACATAATAGTGCGACATATAATCGTGTTAGTCTAATAGAGTCTTTACGATGAATGAATAGAATATCTGTGTTATATTTAACAGAACAATCTGCTGTAATTACAGGATACATTCTACCATCAACCAAACAACAGTTAAATTTAACAGATTATTTGTTTTGAGAGTATAATTTAGCAGGAACTGTAATATTATTTACAAAGTCATATATATATATATATATATATATATATATATATATATATATATATATTCGGTTTACACGTATATGGAAGTTATCTACTTCGGCATTCACGGCAATATGGGACAATAAAACTTGATGGACATGTATTCCGCGTGGTAAAGCATATGCACATGGATATGAGAGTGAGTAGCTAATCACTCACGGGTGACAGCCAAACCGCAATGACATGTCCGTGTAATTGGTCACTAGGGCATGGACATCGGAATTAGAGGTTATGTGTTTATCCAGGACGGACTCGCTCGTCAAAGGGGTGGCACTGCTTAATTATTTAACCGACCAGTGTCGATAAAAGAAAAAGCTGTGCAGTGGAAACTCAAGGTATAGAGGGAATAAAAAACAGATGGCAAATTGGCATTTGATGAAGCCGTGTATTGGACCAGCTTTGCAAACAAACACGTGTTTCTTGTTGAATTGACGGCGTATTAGCTACCAGGAGCAAAACAACGGCCTTGTAAAATCGACAGTTCATCAAGAGATGGCGGGATGAAGAGTAATCCGGACGGTGTTGCCAAGAAAATCGCCATTGTTGCCAAAGTAAACGCACCGCACTCAGATGAAAGTGCACAGTGCCTCTCGCAGTGTGTGGCCAACACGATCTTTAATTTCTGAGCGCCATTTTTCCTTCGACGCGCATGTGCTCTTCAACCGAACACGTGGCCGCACAAACCAACCTTACACATGGGAGTGTTTGGCATGGTGGCCATTCTCATATTGCCAGCTAGCAGAAATGTTTTTGCTGGTCATTAACATCTTATCTACCACGTGTCACTCACCCCTAATCCAAAGCCTGGACTCATCCAGACAGTCTTTTTGTTATTAAACAAACGTACACCAATATTTAATCCTTGAAGTTCTTTTATTATTTCTCTTCTTCTATTTTATGGTAATATTAAACATCGATTGAAACATCACTTTCAAGATGTCTAATTCAGTGCAAGTCAGAGTTCTCATGGGATTGCCCCTATCCCAATACAGAAGATTCTCACCAACATGCCCAGAAAAGTCGGGATTTCAACTGACATCGCCACGTGCACACCGGAAGTGACAGGGAATTTTAACCTTTTGGTTTATTCTGCTTAACTTTTAAACGGATGCTGCGCTTGAATAAATATTCACGTCAAATTAGGCCAAGAAATATATGTACATCTAAAAAAAAACTCACGGAGACAACTTTTGAAGTTTTGAAGAACAATAACACTTATAAGTTCATTTTTGTTGAATTCGCGCCACAAAACAAACACTGTCACAGAGAGTAATTACTGAAGGATTTAAGATCAAATAAATGCTTCAGAATCTTGAGCCAGACGTATACGAACACAACATCTACTACCATAGCCTGGAATGTATTTGTTACAACATTCTGTGCAAGTAGTACAGGTGAAACATGTTGCAAACATCAAATAGTAACAGAATCATTACAGTATATAGACTTTGCAATAATGTGAGGTGTGTATTGCATGTTGAATATACGATGTAAATAGTAGATGATGCAAACAATAATGCATTTTCACGATTGTACATTTTTTTCGTTGTGCTTGCAAACCTGTTGGAGGGTAATATTTCGTAGCACCCGTTGTAGACCTAAAACCTAAAAAACATTGCTATATTATGCTATATACAGCAAAGCCTCCCACGGCTTTTATATGCCAGTGTATGTGGGTGTTTTACGCTGAACCAGCCAGTCAGTTGTTTTTTATCACCTTTTTGCAATAAGTTTGCAACGTTGAAGAGAATGTCAGCAGACATGTTGCGAAATGGGCAGTATTATATTTTATTGTTGGACAATCAGGTATTAATATAATGGTTACAAAACAAGAAGAATAAATTCGAAATGTTATGAAGATGTGAATTCAATGTCTGTTTATTCGTGTTAATGCTATGTAATTACTTCTGGGAATAATGTCATAATGATACATTTTCAAGGTTTATTGGTCTTTCATTGACAGAAAGGCGTTCTGATCAGAAGGTTGTATAGGTCGTTGGAAATGGGATATCCAATATCCCAGTTAAACATTGCCCCTGTGATCACTCAAACACAGTGTCGTTCGGCTGTCAAGACCAGAGCCTGGTATTACGTGATCAAAAATGGGCTTCAGTGGAAGCCTGGCATTTGCATCTCTAGAAGGACAGGAGCGTTTTGTTTTCTAAGAGCGCCTTCTGAAAGCCGACACAATGGTCGTCGTTGGGGGCGGAGGGGGTGAGGATATAGTTAGTACATTCAGCCAGCTGTCCGTAATGGTACATGAAGAATTGCCCAGTCGGCTGCATAGCTGGGCGGCAGGACAGGCTTCTTATTCATGAGTCGTCTACAAACTGACCCCCTCATTAACGTTTAACACCCAGGGTGAATTATAGAGTCAGGGGCACAAGGAAACTAAGCTCTCCCCCTGGTTACTTCGCCGACCACATCAATACGATTGTTTCAATATTGCGATTATGCATACTATGATCTCACGCTGAGAAACGTCTCACCTTTATGCACGACCACAGAACCTTTCTCTTCTGCCTAATTCCAATTCGGTAAATCCGAATGACTGATCATTTGGTCACCTGCGGGGAAGCTGTGGTACAGGTAACCCGAAATGAGAATTGATATGTCTCCCGGTTTCGCAGCACGCTTTCACTTTGTCCTTTGAGGCTTGAGTGACAATTTTGACATTCACGCCGGAGATTTATTGTCTGCATTGAATTTTTCACTAATAAAATTTAACTTGGACAAATTAGGTGATGGTAGCATCTTATAATATTTTATGGTCGTAATATAACCATATTTACACTGATCATTCATTATTTTGAAGAATGAAAATGTAAAGCGGTAACTAGTATAAATGACAAATCATATCTATATTCAAAATAATTAATGTCATGGCTCTTTATAGAAAAAGCTACTTAGGTTAAAATAGAATATCCGTTTAAATGGTGGAATTTGTATACTTGAATGTATGGACAATTTTGTTAACCGTATTGCTTGAAATACCATATCAGCGCAAAGTAAATCCAAGAGAGACTGTCGTGATGAGTAATAAAATATTACATATGTGACCAAATGATCTGTAAATGTCACAGTTTGACAATGCAGTGATCTTAAGATATATACAAAAGACACCGCTCAGTCATATATATATTTATCTGTCTATAGAGTCCATACCATTTCAATATATCGATATAAGGCTCCTATGTGGTGGAGGGAGTTAGCGTTCCAGCGCGGCGCAATGAGCCAGTGTCCCGCGAATGCGGACGCTCCAAGTCCAGCTCATGCTGGCTTCCTTTCTGGCCGTACGTTGGAAGGTCTGTCGCAACCTGCAGATGGTTGTGGGTTTTCCCCGGGCTCTGTTTGTTTGTCTCCCACCATAATGCTGGCCACCGTCGTATAAGTCAAATATTCTTAAGTATGGCGTAAAACAAATAAATAAATATCAATATAAAGGACCGAGCGTGCGTCGATGAATTCATCTGACAGAACCAGGGGTGTTGGTCCATCTGATAATGATATACTCGCGAACCAGACCGGACAAAAGAATTCTGTCTCTGACAGCTGCTGGATAGTCCGATGTACTGTTGCAAAAGCGTCCCTTCCCTTAATGAGACTGGTGTATAGTCTGCTAAGGTTATATCCGGTAAAGCCAGGGACAAGAAAAAAATGGATCGCCCAAGGCAGCTTAGAATAATCATAACGCTTTGGGGTGAAAAGTAACTCCGTCTCTCCAAGCCAACACGTTGTGACATCAAAGAAAAAAAATCTGATTTATGTTAGTTCTAGAACGGAATTTCTTTGGAGCCTGAAAAATATATACAGAAGAATAGTGTGTTACCATATAACGGTGCACGTAAACTAAACCGGTGTCAGTTTTTGGTGTGTTACACCGGCGAGATGTGGAACTTAGGATACAGTGGATCGTTTTAGGATGAAGAAATCCCGATTAGATTAGAGTAAATGAATAAAGGCTTAAGGCTAAAAATTGTTTAGATTAGAATGAATGCATGAAGGCTTAACGCTAAAAATTGTTTAGATTAAAAAGAATGCATGAAGCTTAAAGCTAAAAAGTGTTTAGATTAGAAAGAATGCACGAAGGCTTAAACGCTAAAAAATGTTTACATTGGAATAAATGAATGAAGGCTTAACGTTAAAAAAATGTTTAGATTAGAATGAATGCATGAAGGCTTAACGCGAAAAAGTGTTTAGATTAAAATGAATGAATGAAGGCTGAACGCGAAAAAGTGTTTAGATTAAAATGAATGAATGAAGGCTGAACGCGAAAAAGTGTTTAGATTAGAATGAATGATTGAAGGCTTAACGTTAAAAAGTGTTTACATTAGAAAACGGAATAGAATTGTTTCTATTTTCTATATATGTTTGTGTCCATGAAAAGTACATTTGTTTAGCATTGGCTAAAGTATGAATACATTCTTTCTAGAAAATTAGATCGACCTAACACCTAGCTCAATTTTGTTTTCTTCTTTACACAACCGAATTGAAATCTTCTCGTTTTACAGCATATTTTGGATCGCCACAGTCCAAGAAAATTTCACATAGTTATCAAAATTTTTTCTCCACCAAGAATTATGCATGTACGTCATTTCTTCATGATTTCTAAGAATATTTGGGGACCTATTCTTGCATTTTTACAGAAAACTATTTTGTCTGAAATTTTCACACTTTCAAGGCGCAAGAATCGCGTCCAGTTGAATGCAACCATTCCTGAAGGAAAGTTGCCCCCCCCCCCCCCCAACAGCAATTACGATTTATGCGGTTTTGTCGGCAGAACAAGACTTCATAATGAAATTATGAGTTTTATCGAGATCCAGTCTTCATATCACTGCCTTGTAATCTCCCTGTTGATCTCCAGTGATTCAATAGAGTGGGTCCGAGCTGAATTTTCGCTAGCAGTGAACCGTAGCCGGGAGAAAACATCAGTAGCCTTAACCGTTCAACGGCCTCAAGCAAGAGATCGCCATCGATAAGAGGATAAATGAGGAAACTTGTCAGGCATAATGCCCGACAAACGGGCTTTAATGATTGCTTAATAAAGATCATTTAGATCAGTGTTGTATGGTGTTGACATTTACCGTAATCCAATTCTTTGGGGGTTGGTTTTGTCAGCTATGTTTATATAAATATGTATGTATATATATGGATGAATACGTGCATGCAGTGTCTTCCCATAATGCTCAGAAATGGAGCAGAATGAAATTTGCAATAGACCACATTTAGCTTAGTCTTTATAGTAAGATGTTGATGTTCTCCGGTAATACATTTTTTGATTATTCGTTGGTTTTATCAGCTACATAATAAAGGGTAAATACATACAGTTTCATCATATGCATTATGCCCAGAAATAGAGCTGAATAAAAATTTTCAATGACAGTTTTCTTTGTTTATTTAGTAAATAAAAAATATCAATTTACGAACAATTCCGCGGTTAACAAAGAAACGTGTGTATAAGGCAAATGGATATGATGAGATTTAATTCTGTACCCAGCGTGTTTATTGTAAGCCTATCTCGGTACAGTGTAGATTCAACACATTACAATGAGAGTTCCACTGGTACGCATGCGGCCTTCTATGGTGACGATAATCGGTCTATGATTCTGATCGGACAGATTACGCAGTCTGTCGTTCACTGAAAATCATCTGTTTTCCACAAATATGGTGGGCATATCATGTAGGACACACGTGAGAAAGTTTGTCGGCATCTTGCCAAATATCCGTGGTTTACCTCAAGCATTTCAGTTTATTCCAACCCATAAAATTGGTCGCCACCGTATTCAAGTGACATTTGCTGGGCTTGACGCCAGACAAAAATCAAATAAAATAAAAAAATGAAGAGAAGGGTTGTAACGTCGGAATATGGGTTTGTTTAAGTCATGTTAACTTATACGGCTATAGCCATTCGATCATCATTTGCCAAAGAATACATACACTACCCGCATTATAATTTAATGTTCTTGGATGTTGTATACAGTCATGTTTATTTATTTATTTCACTGGTGTTAACGCCACGCTCAAAAATCTTTCATATAAATGGTGATGATAATGATGCGGGAATATTGGCACATGCCTGTCCTCAAAAGGGGCTCTTTCTCACTTAAATGGCAGTAGCCTGGTTTATGTAAGTGAGAGAAACTGCAAAGAACTTGCCTAGGATGGGAGCGGAACTTTGTAGTTTTATGTAATAAGATATGTCTAACCTGAGACGTATAATGCTGATCAATTTTCTCTTCGCTGTTAATTTGCTAATCAGACCCAGGTTGTTCTTATCTTTTTATTAATACGCCCTCGTTGCAGATTATAACAGGCCCTTGCAGAACTGGGAAGAAAAAAACTACATGTATTGCCACAGACATTGTGGAAAAAAAGGGAAATGACAAATCTGGGTGCCGCTGAAAGGACAATGAATTCAAGAGCAGAAAACGGACTCGTGAGATCCTCTGCAGGTTTTCGCTTTTGTTTTGCATTCGGTTCTGGTTTCTGGAAATTATCGGACGGGCTTTGCGACGAGGAGATTCGAGAGCACAATGAGCAAAGTGGCCCATGATTTATGGAAGAATTCTTGAATCCGAAATTCGGGATCGTTTCCCCACCCTCCCGCCTTCTTCTCCAAGCTAAAATGGTATCCGAGTTGCCCCTAAAATTACAGGGTGACGTCTGCTTTCATTAAAACACCGACCCGACTCTCGTCTATCAATTCTCCGTCTTTGATGCCGCATCGTACGTGAGACGGCCGCAAGTCACAAATTACAACAGCGATCTTTAAATTTCGATAGATTTCAATAAAGGCGAATCGCAAACACCTGTAATTACACAGCCAACCAAATTAGTGGGTTTTCTATTTTCACTGAGCGCGCTCGAACTGCACGTGGGGTATTGTGCATGCATCTGTCCGTTTTCGCAGCACCTATCAAAAGCTGACGTCAACGCGCCATGGCGGCCATTTGTTCTCGATTGACATGGCGGAATCGTCGCGGTCAATTTCTAAGGTCAGCCTCCCCAACTCTCAACTGCTCATACTCCACACGCAGATCTCGAAAACACGTGGTGTACAGTGGTACCCCATGGTAACATATGTATAGTAACAAATGTTGTCGATTTGTAGACAGAAATCACTTATTTTCGATTGTTCATTTGACGCACCCCACGAAGTGAGATATGTTTTCTTTTACTTACGATTCACCCCCAGAAGAACTTATTATCACCAAATACGATCAACCTGCACGTGTTGGCCATATGGAATTTTAAACCTAAGTGTTCATAAATATGCTCTGTCCATTCCAGATGTCTTACGTAATATATGTATGGATTTTGTAACAAATAAAATTAGTAAGCACAATGAAAGTTTTTACCTTACGACAGTTTTGCCTTGGTATACAGTGCCTTTGAATAATTCTAAACCAGTGGCGACTAATAAATTGTGATAAATATCACAACTCATTTGTTTGCTTATACTTCCTGTTGTAGCCAAGCTGATAGGTGGCGTATAAGTTGCCATTACTTACAGAACTTAAATGATCAGTTAGAATGAACATTGAGGTAAATTGACAAGAGGACGGCTTTTTCGTGTTACGAATGAACATTTGCCAATCAAATGGCAAATTTTTTGACGTGGAGTAATGGTGTGAAAGATCAAAATGTACATGTAATAACATAAGTGCTATCTAACTGAGTGAAGTTTTCACTTTCATCGATGAGTGAAATCCTGATATGTCACCGTTATATAAATTATAAAATTATGATTACGTCATCCCTCTGTACAAGTTTCAAACAAGGGCCCATCGTTGTAAATATGTTGTGTGCCCTGTATAAATTAAGTTGTGATTTTTAATATAAATTACATTTGTATAGGCAAAGAAAAACTGTTCTGTCCCGATGTGCCACGGGAATCGTCAAAACCGATCAGGAGTTTTGCATGGTGTGCATTTGATTTGATTATTTATATTTATTTGATTGGTGTTTTTCGACGTACTTAAGAAAATTTCATTTATACGACGGCCATCAGCATTGTGGTAGGGGGAAACCTGACAAAGCCTTTGGAGAAACACATGACCATCATGAGGGAAGCCAGCATGAACTGAACTTGAACTCACCCCAACAGCATTGGGGAGAGGTTCCTTCAAACGCATTAGGAAATTCGCATTCAAACTTGTTCAGTTTTCTTACATTTCATTGCTAAATTCACGACCAAAACTTGCCGAAATACCGTTTCTTTCATTAGTTGTCTCAGTGTCATTTGATATGAACTGTTTGTCCAATTAAATATACCGGATAATAATAGTCCAAGCTCATTTAAAATACTCCCTACTTCATTGAACGCCATCACACATACATCTACATTTGTTAGTTTCATAATACGTTACTCATGTATCAGATACCAAACATATATAATGGCGGCATATGCACCGGCTTAGATGGTTTATTATACACACATTAAATAACGCGCTCGAAACCCCATGTCTTTGTGTATATGTCATTTCATACCATTTCGAGGATAAATAATTGCAAGTAGGGGTATCATAACTGTTACAAATACCAGGTACACCCTGCGGTGCAATGTCATCCAAGACTACCACGCCCCCTATCGTATGATCCAGCCACACAGCCTGTTAAAGACAATAGCATCGGCGTCCCTGCATTGTTCGACAGGCTGATTAGTCGTGCAAGGCAGGGGCAAATTATCGATGACATATTGGAAAACAATCTCGAATCGATAATCTCTGATTGAACGCAATGTTTGCGTCATTATAACCGGGCGATTAGGCTGGGCGGGGATTGCGAGGTGGAATAATGCAAAGCATTAATTCGGATTACAGTGTACTCGACTGGAAATGACAGCCATTGCTTGCAGTTCCGAATGTAATCACAGAATTCTAGTGCGAAATTGCACGCTGTTAGTGTCTTATACTCCTTGTACACCGCCCATTTACCCTGACTAAAGGGAACACAGAAATTCGTTTAACCGGGCACATTTATATGGGTTTTTTTATATAATTAATAGGAAAGCTTTGTTTTGTGTAGTAAGTCAGAAGTTAACTTGGTCCAAAAAATTTGTATTTCTCTATTTTTTAGTATATTAATCACACAAATAGAGGAACAGTGATATAACCGAGTCAGGGGACGACGTTGGTATGAATGGAGATTTATAGCTGATCTTGGGGTGTAAAACACATGCAGGCACATCACATATATAAGCACAAATACCCATAAAGGTGTCTTTTAGTTTGTGAATGAGTTCAATGTTTCCAAAATACATATATCTGCAGAGTATAATTTTTTTTATCATACCCTATATTAAATATTACTGCACGCCGCGGAAAAAATACCGGGATCTGCTTTGTCGCACTTTTCATTGTTTTACAATTGTACTTAATAGTTAATAGAATTACTCAGAAAAGAGTTCCATCCATTCGTGTTAGGGATCCACGAACTTTGGACAAACTGGATGTAGAAACTGGAAAACAGCTCCAACGAGAACAAAATCTTTAAAGCAACAAACATACAGTAATTCTGCAGAAATGAAGTTGACAGATGAAAACAATCTTCCAAACTTTCCATGATCATGCCTGGGGTTATCATGATCTTCATGTATTGCCTATGAACGCTTATTAGAAACTAAATTATGGCTTGTGTAGAGAGTCACTTTAACAACGGGAAGCAGACAGGTATCATCTTCTCTACTGCTTCAATCTTAAACAGTTGTATATATGTACAAATGTTCTTTATCTTGTCCAGTTTCCAGTTCGTTGGAGGTTTTGCTTCACATTATTTACGTATTATTAGGCATTATTTACATTGTTTACGTATTATTACGCATTATTTACATTATTTACGTAAAGATGTAAAATCCTTAAAGTAAAAAATATACTTGAACTATTCTTCACTTTTTAAAAATATTATTAGTTGAACTACACTTGTGTTGTACCTATGCTTCAATCACGCCTCTTTCATATAATTCAGATAAGCCTGTTTATATATAAATTATAAACACAGAGTGGATGAGTGAGTGCTTAGCATTTAACGTTGTACGTTGTACAATTTTTCAGTCATATGACGACGAAGTAGTCCTTAGAGTGGATGTAATGTGCCTCCTTGCTGCAGGATGGATTTTAACCGCTATTTTACCCAGTGCTGCAAGATAAACACAGAGGATTACAGATATATCTAAATTTGCATGTAATACCACAAATAAATGCAACGAATACCTTAAATGAATACCACAAAAGATGTGTAGGGATATTTCACCACTCATCTGACATTTGTTTATAGTATTCAAACTAACCTGAGGCAGATTGTGTAAATCCATTTCTCATTTAAGTCAATATTTAAAATTTTAAAACTTTTTTGGTGTGTGTGTGTGTGGGTGGGGGGGGGGGGGGGGGAATTAACATTTTGGCCTCCTCATGAATGTTGTTTTAAGACGAATATGTAAGATGTCCAACCTCCATAACCAAGCATTAGGCATTGTGACGAGATTTTAAGTTGTGACTTCAGGCAGAAATGAATTTGTGGAATCGACCCTGTAGACCGTTATTCTTCTGTTTTTTTTAATAACAATATTATTTTGCGACATGGGCCAACGGGAGTAGATGTTACCTGAAATTCGTTCATTGCATGATGCAGACAAAATTTTGCTTTAAAGAAAAAAATGGTTATTATCGTAATTTTACACGTCTAGCCTATAACTTAAACAAGGTCATTGACAATTAAAGTCCTTCGCCAAGGCGTCGAGTAAGTTTGTGTTTTCAAAATTTAGTATGAATACACACTGTCACGCTGTGTAAGTTGGTTACCTCCCTTTGTTAATTGGACTTTTCTCTTTGCATCCTCCTTAAAGGGAAACAGAATTGACGCTGATTGGCAAACAGTGGAGAAAGGGTTTCCTGGGTTAAATCTTGCAGTCTTGATCACGCTTGAATCACGCGTACCATATCTAAAATTCAGCGTAGACAAGGCATCGTCTGGACTTGTCTATCTCTCACATCAGCCAATCAGAATCGATTCTATATCCTTTTAAATGGCACATGCTTTATAACGAGCGAAAAGTAAACCCATACATTTGAAAGATCACCAGATGCACGAAGCCGGCGGCAATATGATTCTTACATTCTCTTATTAAATAGTTATTTACGCCTACAAATAATGGATAATCTCTGTGACCCGTTTGTGGGTGTGGAGAGTATCATGAATAGCTCAGAAGTTACAGCAGCAAATAGCCATGTAGAAACAACAAACAAAAAATTCTTGACACCAGGTCGCAGTCAAGACAGGAGGGGGTGGGGGGGGTGTCAGATTCGAACCTGTGCCCTGAGTGATCAAGGGGATAGTAGCCTGATCTAAGGTAGTCGGGAATACCCAACCACTTAGAACACCACTGGCAATTTAGTTCGACGTCCATCAACCCCATCAAGTCTCATGTGTCTTGTTGTGATAACAGACTTGTCACAAACCAAACATACCGAATCTGCAATTCTCACCAGTGTCATTAAGTAAAAGGAAGACGTTAACGAGCGGCGCTAACAGACAGATAACTCACGTCCGCGTGACACTGCATGGTTACCCTTATCGCGATGTGCGAGATCAATAACGGCTTCAGCGAGACAAACCGTGTGTATTGCATTCGTATTAAAGGGAAACAGATTTGACGCTGATTGGCCCAAAAGTTCAAGAATAAAAATGCCGTAAGCTGACACTGATTGTCGTAAAATCGTCAACAAAGGAAGGTATAAATCAAACATCCCATTATAAATAGCAATACTGGAGTAAAAATATCACGCTATTTATGTGAAATTTCAATCCATTACTTTCCTAATTACTTACGCTTAGGGTTAAACGAGAAGACAAACTGATGGCGATGTGAAATCGAGGATATGCTACATGTATTATTTGTAGGCACATGTTGTATTTCCTTCGCATTTTAAAGAGGATCAGCGTAAAAAGTATCAAATGAAATACATACACTAAAATTAGATTTGGTTTCTGTTATATTTTGCAGTAAAAATTGCCATTACATGTTACCCAGCCATCAATGAATTATGGGCACATAGCTTTGCTGATCAGCAAATTAGCGATTTGATGCCAGTCATATTTAAAAATTTAAATTTGAAATTTAAAAATTTAATTTAAATTAATCCATCAGCAAAGCCTGCACTAACTATACTGTCGGCATAGCGTATCGCCAGAGTTCATGTACTTTGATGGGGACTTCTCATGTTACTTTTTTAACAGCTACATATTATTTACCTAATCCCTTCCATTAATCATGTGAACGATTTATTTATTTATTTGATTGGTGTTTTACGCCTTACTCGTGAATATTTCGCTTATGCGACGGCGACCAGCATTATGGTGGGAGGAAACCGCGCAGAGCCCTGGGGGAAACCCACGACCATCTGCAGGCTGTTGCCAGACCTTCCCACTTACTCATGTGAACGAATAATTCTTGAACACGGTCGATCATACAAATGTATAAATAAAGGTGATTCTTTTGTGTGTGAATAAATGTGTGTGGTAGATGAAAACCCTCCACATATTAAAGATAATCTAAACCGGTTGCAATTTTCTGTACACTGTTGGCAGGCCCTGTTGATTTTGTTTGAGCTTGCGCATCGCGTATAGCTCATCTGATATCAGGTGTTAAGATCGGCGATACGCCGCATGCAGCAGGTTGATCATAAGCGGATTTGACCTTCCTATCACAGCCGAGCGCTGTGTGATCACGCATGCTTAGTCACCCTCAGACTAACTGATTTTTACGCCGCTGTAAACGTCTTATGCAACGATAATTATCTTATCTCGTTGCACGCATGACTGGAAACATTCACGCTGCTTTCATCGGTTTGCACCAATAATAGCCACTTTTGCAACCTGTCTGGTTTTTAGCAGCAACCGTTTAGGTGTCCTATCTGAAATCTCCCCGCTGATGCAGGTCCTCGCCGTGTATTGTGAAAGCGCTTGTACCCACGTGTATAGTACATGCTCCAAATACATAGAAATAATGCCAACCTGATACTGAGCTCATTTTCAAATGTCTCTTATGTATATATGTGGAAACGTGACAAGTTTTATTCTATTTTTATCTTAAATCCGTCAAAAATTCTCATAAAATAGTAACAGATTAAACAGGCTTGAGGAAACATTTTGAAATTACGTGCTAGCTAGCTTGGTATATGGATTTGCTGTAATTTTTGTTTTTCAAATATGTTTACTCCCATGCAGTATATATTTTATTATGCCGATGTGAAATATACCCCGTGCAATCGTATAAATACAGGCTAATCAGATTTACTCATTACTACATGTTGTCGCCGAGGCTGGGGGCTCTATGCGCATCTATGTCAATTACATCATAATGATACCTTTATGAACGTTTCTTGTGAAAGTCTGACTGCATGAGAAACCCATATGCTATTAGACCACTAAATTATCTACACATATTACAACAGAAAAAAAAAGTGGAAATTAGGATTTGGATGTCATGCTTACAGAATATCGACTGTCTTTCCAACACGCATCACTGAAATCTCTCGACAGTTTCTCTCTTAGAGGCCATCAGCTTTATTTACCTTTTGTTCATTGTTCCTTACATATTTCTTTGAAAACTGGTGCAGATATGCTCTTTTTGGAAATGCGCCTGGCGATTGTCGACTTTGAACACCCCTTCATGGTCTACGAGTCGTATGCCCTACATGATTTTGTGATACATGTTTTGAATATTTTTGCCCACAGTACAGTAGAGTATTGTGCCAATGAAAAATATCGTCCTTGAAGACATGAGTAATAATAATAATAATAATAATAATAATCATATAGTCTAAAAATGACATCTGTAATATTACTAAGCCTTACATAGTAAGTGTGAGAAACATTATATGCTATAGTATATAAATGGTGACAAGGTTATACTTCATTAGATTAAGCCTTATATGTAGGCCTATGTACTATGTCTTTATATATGTACCTGTATTGTTTAACTATTTTTACTCACTGCAGAGTATATTCTTAAATAACACAAGATGTAAGTAAATATAGAGACCGTAGACTTAAGTCAAAATTTCAGTCATCAAATTTGGTATGTTCTTTTCCATTATCTCAGGTTTAATTTCATGTACGATATCTTACACAGCATTTACATTGCCAGGCAATATTGTGGCCATAAGAAATAACAATTTTAAAGTGATCTGGAATTTTGACCTAAGTCTAAGATCGCCTCGTGATCCCGGGGCCATGTCTGCTACACTCTGTTACAATTTCTATATTATATTGTATATTCAGGAAGAGGAGGAATGGTAACTAGATGTTACACTTCGACACGATATAGTGCTCTGCAAGGTAAAGCTTCAGGCCCAGGAGTATACATTTTCTGCACAAACATACATACACACACTTTCAATTACGAAATATTATCGTAAATAACAATCAGGGAAGCCTTTGAATGCCCCTTGCACATCGTCGCCGCGGTGCTCAGTCTGGCGTGAAACTTTACAATGAAAACAGGCTTCTGTCGTGTCTTGTTGCAGGAGTACATACAAGGCTTAACACCTAACTCTGTGTTCCTGTGTCCCCGAAGTCTTTCAATAGCAGTAAATGACCTGTCAACATTGACTGATAACTCTGGTGTATTATGTGGTGCACACATTAAAGTTCATTATGTATACGAATAGAAAGACGCTTCCAACGCAGGGCCCGGTGTAAGCACACTAAGGCATCGCGGGTTAACTCGTCTTGTGCTTGGCAGATTTTCTTCCAGAGTATATGTATTATAACCTAATATACATGTAGCCCTATACCGACATTGCAATACGCGCGAGCGCATGCGTGGTATGCAACGAGGCTGAATTATATGAAGCAAACAGATACGGAATTTTTACTCATGGAAAAAGTATTTCTTTTCAGTGCTTTTGGAAATTCCTTTTTCTTTTTTTTCTGACTATTTTTTCCATTTTTTTTCCCCAACGAAATAATTCAATAAGGAATGTCGCCTCATTTCCGATGGATCACACAAAAGAGCAGTCTAATTTCCAGGTGGAAATCGGAACAGGAAGAGAATGTATATACAGAATTATTGTGCACGGTATGGAC
Source organism: Liolophura sinensis (assembly GCF_032854445.1). Lineage (NCBI taxonomy): Eukaryota > Metazoa > Mollusca > Polyplacophora > Chitonida > Chitonidae > Liolophura > Liolophura sinensis. Next base: position 26,304,837 of record NC_088306.1, read on the forward strand.
ATGTTATTATAATAAAAGGAACTGCACATTGTGTGTGAAGATTTGGACGATGTAAAAGTGGCAACAAAAACTAGATATTCAAACTCAAGCAATTTGTATACTAACAACGTCATTTATGCGTTTTTGTACAATTTGGACTATACACAAGACGATGTGGTTTGCAGTTGTGTACGTTATGTAGGCAGATTGCGTGGTTGTAGAGTATATATGGATGTGGAAATTACCCATGGTGGTTGCAGGGTTGATTGTTTGTCGCAGAGTATATTGTGTGGTTGTGGCTTAGATTGTTTTGTTGTAGCGTAGATTGTGTGATTGTTGCGCAGACTACGTGGATGTAGCGTAGAGTGTGTGGTTGTTGTGTAGACTGCGTGGATGCAGCGTAGATGGGTTGGGTATCGCATAGACTACGTGGATGTAGCGTAGGCTGTGTGGTTTTCGCATAGACTGCGTGCATGTAGCGTAGATGGTCTGGTTGTCGTGAATATACGTTGTGGTTGTTTACATCCGCTTAATACAACTGAATCTTCATAAGACATAGACCTATATAAGGAAAAAAGTATGAGAATTATTACTTGAGGTACATGTCATTTTAATGTCATTGAGCTGTGTCATTTTAATTCTGAACTGTGTTCAAATGTCACGTTCCTGGCTGTGCAAAATCCATATTAACGAATAATTGGCCAAGTTGTCTGGTGTGATTCGTGGATGCGTAACAATGTTACAGCAATAGCCCAATGTACATGCCTGACCGAAGTCGGTACATGCCTGACCGAACTCGGATGTGCATATCTGAGTCATGCTTAAAAATTGTGGAGCAAAATGAGACTTACTTCGTTAATTTTCGAATGGAAACGAATAACGCGAATGAGGATGAATAACGCCGATGAATGAGGATGGATAACGCCGATGAATGAGGATGAATAACGCCGATGTGTATTAGCTAATAAGAGTAGATCAGATGTACCTAAAAATAGGAAGAATTAGGCTACTTCGGGAACTCCTGTTTCCTCCATAGATAAATAAATAAATAAATAAATAAATAAATAAATAAATAAATAAATAAATGAACAAATAAATAAATAAATAAATAAATAAATAAATAAATAAATAAATAAATAAATAAATAAAAAAATGAATAAATAAATAAATTGAGAACCGTCTACAGCAAAAGGAACGAATAACTAATGAGCCTGTAATTTATTATCTGTTTATGTACAATGAAAATGACCGATAAGCCTACATTAAAGGCAATTTTAAAGTTTCGTTGCAGGAATATACAGACTTAGTTCTGAGTTGACACTTTTGTTGAGGTGTACACAATTTGTTGTGAATAAATCAACATATGATTTGCAAAAAAGCGGACTGCTGCAAGAAAAGGAAGAATAAATGTCTCTTTTGGACATTTTAAGAAATCTCTTCAATATGGTAAATATACAGTGCATCAGTTAAGTCGAATTTGATACTGCATTATATAAAAGTTAACACAGGATCGTCATAGATATAGGTTTATGAGATGATATTATTGCGCAAGTGGGTTTTGTGCACTTTGTCACAAGATACATGCAGGTCTAGACATTAACGACTAATGATACATTAAAATTCTGTTTCCAGTACAACATGTGTTGTTTAATTTGCTTGCATTACACACCGTAATCCCCGACATGTGGCCGTGGACTGAAACGTTGTCAAAATTGCAACCTGGATCAGACACGGATTCGGACTGCGGACCGGCTGTGGAGAAACCCTATACCTTCGAATTAACCTGTGTATTGGTGGAACCCCAACGTGTGAAGTGTGTTGCCCCTCCAGGGGTCAATCAAGAGCTTACTTCGGTTACTAGCTCGCAAAGAGCCCCCCTCACCTCATAAGATGGAATCGACCTCAGCCTCCCGTGTGTAGTATATAGTCAAATACAAGAAACCAGCTTTAAACAATCTGTAACATTGGACAAGCTGCCACCGCTTTGTTCGATCTTGGTTTTAAGTTAGGTATCAATTACAAATAATTAATGCATATTCATAGAATCAGGGATGGTTTGGGATGCACCTTGTGCCGTATAATTCCCCACTAGACTTCGACACAAAAAAGTCATACATTACACGGCTATCACGGATAAAACGAATTTGATATGTGTCTCAGATTGTAAACTTACAAACACGTGCATATAAAATTTACAAACATCTGCTAGTATGTCTTTCGAAAAATGTTATCTTTTTCCCAGCGCCTTTCGTGTGGATGGCATTCAGAATGATTAACTAAAATACCTACAATTAAAAAACACATATATAGGAAGATTTTTTTACCTCTTTCATTTGGTGTCAAATGTCTTCAAATATATCAAAACAAGAATGGTGCACAAGTTGCTTTATTTATCAAAAATTTCATCTTCTAACAGCGTGTTATATAACCAGTGTTAATGGCATCTGTGTATTAAGCGTATATATACACAGCAGCTAAAATGAAACAGGACCCTGGTAGCATGCGTATTTAAATTCGTGAGATGTTCAATTAGTCTTGCATGCATGTCTTTTCCAAATAATCATCAAGCGGATGAAGTTTGATATATAAAAATGTGCGAATTTTGGTAATGCATGGTTCAACTGATAATCAAACATGTTTAAAGTTTTGTGCTATCGGTACTTTCGAAATAACAAGAACAAGTTGAAACTGTTCAATGTCTTACATCTTTATCGCCAAACGATTTCTTAATAACGCAAAGATATCTCAAAATTAAAATTGAACTATACAAGCAAAATCATAAGCCGATTCAATAGTTATAGTAACACAAGCAAAATTATAAGCCGATTCAATAGTTATAGTAACACAGGCAAAATTATAAGCCGATTCAATAGTTATAGTAACACAGGCAAAATTATAAGCCGATTCAATAGTTATAGTAACACAGGCAAAATTATAAGACGATTCAATAATTATAGTAACACAAGCAAAATTATAAAGCGATTCTAAAGTTTTAGTAAAGCTTCTTTGAAACGGTTTATAACCTTATAATATATATTTAGTCTATCACAGTTGTAATTTAAACACAATTCTAGTAATAGCATCTTCAGCCGTAACGTGATGAGGTAATTTTCTAAATTTGACAGAGTCTTTCGAACCGTGTCTACATTCTGCACAGGTCATACACTATATACATGTATATTTAAAATAAATTTAAGAATTGAACAGTCTAGCTTAGCGAATGTTCTACTGCATAACAAACTGAAATCTGTAAGAAAATTTGTATCCATTAAATTCGACTTTTTTCGAACTCTGACTGCAATCTATTTGAGTTCTTAGTCCGGTATATTAAAAAAATTATACCAGACGAAATTTTCGGCAGAATGAAGTGAATCCGTGAAATTCCTGTAATGTTTTAAATTGCAGTTAGCATCACTACGCCTTTTTTGTCAGCGAATTCTGTTTAAACCTTGATGCTAGGGGACGTGCTTCCATTTTAACATTTACCCCAACAGTTAGAATAAAACCCTGACTCAGGGAAATTCACAAGAGGCCATATTTCACCGCTTAAGTGTAACAGTGTGCCAGTCAGCACACTGTCGTCGCTGCTTTGGCTTTACTATGCTGTAGGTCTTTGTATTCATAGTCAACTATACAGCTCATATATGAACTAAATTACAAATTAAAATACTGTCAATTATATAAAGCCTGACGAATTCTCCATAACTAATGACAATAACGGCGTTATATCTGGTATCGTAACATGTAATATCAATTAACCTCTCTTTCTCGGAGTATTTCCTCTCCGTTGTTGTAACTCCAGGCCTGTCTGATGTTTTACCCCTCTAAGACATGTTCCAAATTATCAATACCTCAAATCAGGCATTCCGACCGTCTAATCGTTACACGCTAATGCCGATCTCTGAAAGGGTCGCTTAAATAAAGAGCTGAACGTTTTGTACAAGGATGGTCTAGTATTTTTAGCTGACAAATTTGACAAACGGGTCATTACTACTTGTCTGTAAACTCAATTCACTTCAAGCAGCCGAGCTACTCGAAGGGAACAATACGGACCTGGGCTGGAGCTCAGCGGGACGCTCTTCTGCCTTAGAGGTAGGAAGAAAGCGCGATGCAACGGTCTCCGGGCGCGGGTCATTCATTCGGTTTTCGTCTCGAGCCTCAGTGAAAAACTGTCGGCTCGCTGAATGAGAGACGTGTGAAAAGAAGGCTAAGCAGATGGTTAGTTGTTCGCCTATTGAAAACGGCGAATCTTCCAACTTAAGAAGTGGAAAATAAATCAGTTAGTTTAATAAACTCTCTTACAGTATTTTAACTTTAATGGTCGTTGACGACTGGGCTTGAAGAGCTGTTTTCGGATCGAGTACCCACTTTAGGTCCGCGGGTTAGAGAGTAAATGCCGACCCCCACTCTCCGGCTACAATAACAAATAGTCACTCGGCACAAGTGATGGGTAAAGCTGTTTGCTTAAGCCGCAGATAGGTTATAGGTACATCAGGAAGGCCTATTTTGACGACAAATTGCTAACATCCCTAGCTCCCACTCGAGACAGCAAAGAAGTGTTGCCCTTTTCGAATATGTTTGACTAATTGACATTCAAATTTAATACTCTTCGAGCTCACATGTAAAATACTGTCATCAGCCTGTACAGAACAGAGGGTGATTCCACAAACCAGTTGCTGAAATTAGTAAAAAATTACTTACGAGGTAAACCATGGACTTTTGTTAAACAATATAGGCTAAGTGTCAATGCTGAGAACACCTATCATAGGTTCCATGCCAAGACATACCTGCTAAAATCTGAACTTTTAGAATCGGGAAGTAAACTGTTTGGTAAAGTTATAAATTGTGACTTAAACCATCGAAAAAAGATTTCAAAATTATTATCAAAAAGTCGAAAATTATCCATGTTACAAAACTTTTTCGTTTATACTTAAAATGAGATGGTTTTCCTTTCATTAAATGATGCTGGAATTAAGAGTTTCGTTGCCCTTGTAAAGAATAGCTAGCATCAGCTTGTGTACTGGATGCTTAATGACAAATATATATTTGACTTTGATTCCTGCGCCCATCCACAAACACATCCGCATAAAACACCCATGTAAATCTGTATGCAAAAGGCTGCATCTTCATCCCAATGCCTATTCGCAGTACAAATGACATGTAGTGTGAATTCTGAACGTGAATGTAGATCTATGCATGGTTAATAACATGACGCATAAAGAGCACACATATAAGCAGGGCAGCAGACTGGATCGTTTGTTCATGCTTGTGCACTATGTCTTTATGTTCATTCAATACCAGTCATACATCTTCATTAATATGCGTACATACATAACATACGAGTATGCAGACTTTTCTACTGAAACTTCGTATCATCCATATTGTTAAAACCGCTGGGGTGTGGATCGTCACTAAGGTAGGTGGCAACTAATGCGTTGCTATTTTATGGATGCATGCACAATGCACGTCAGGCAGGTTTGTTATATTTCATGGAACACTAGCATGTAGATTAAGTAGCATAGAGACGGTGTGTTCGAGGGACACAGTTAAGTGCACGGCACTGTGAATTGCTACATGGAATGATTTGTTCAGGGAATGCAAACCATTACACCGACGTATAAGATACTTCATATATTTCGTATTATCAACAACGAGAGACAGAAGGCACGTTTTATATGACAGAAGCGTTTAAAATTTTAATTACTGAGATGCCTGACATTGGTGGCCACTAACCCCAAATCATCTGTCATGATATATGGCTTGACAACTCAGAGATTCAGGGTTCATTTCTAAATGGAGACATCAATCAGTTTTTGGAGTTGTGTGTATTTTAGACGTAAATGGAGCAGTATAAAGGCCTTGTAGTTGTACGTTTATGGGATCAGAACTGTGCGTTTTGAATTAATTGGATACGGAGTAACATTGCGATTTTTTGGAGCAAGAGTTAAACTGGATGTTCCGGTCCACTCATCATGGCATGCAGTTATACGCGGAAGCTGACTGAAATTAACTGTTAAGATATAGTGTACATATATGCCTACAGTCTTTTATACATCCCACAAAATCAAACTCTTGACGCAAAATTAAGACAGAATTCATATATATACATATATGTTTCCTGGAAATATAAAACCCTCGGTGTGTATGTTTTTAATGGATATAATATATTGCGTGAATTGGGATACAGAGCCTTCATTTTGTGAGCGTAATTATGAATGTTGACTAGAAACATTTATCACTGTCGCGTCTGGTCCTACACAGTGAAGTCTAGCGAAACTCAGTGGTTGTGCAACTGAAAATATAACAATTAGGCGCACGAACTAACTACATGAAAAAAAAAACACGTCTAGGTTGCTACGAGTGGAAAAGGTGACGGATTTGGGAGAGCATACTACAGAGCTATACCGCTATATGAACGTGTCTTGTTTTCCTTCCAGTCGAGACGCTCATGCATGGTGGAGGGTACATGGAAATTTAAGTTGCCGGAATAGAATCCTAATTCACTTTCGCAATGTCGAAATGTCTACCGACCCCAAAAAGAACAGACTATAGGGAAGTTCATGGGCCTAACCAATACCTAAGGTTTGGGAATATTTTAATTTTAGGGGTTTCATTGTTGGGGTGGGGTGGGGATTGATAAAAAGATGAAGAGATAGAACGATGCATTATTGAAATACTATTCAAAATTTAGTTGTAACGTTAATGCCAACCCCTCTTGGAATGAAAAATCCAAATTTTCAAAACTCAACCCAATGTCGCGTGGTCTTATATATACACATATATATCCTACTTTCAATCCCTGTGTCAGCTTATATCTCTTAACCGTTATATACTACTGCTGGGCCCTGCAATTAGACCAATTATTTACCCGGTTGAGTATATTTGACGCGTCTTCGGGCGGTCTATAAGTATTTGACCAGGTGTCAGTGCAGCCAGCTGAATGATTTTAAATCTAGCCGGGAACTGGCGAATGGACTTCCCAGCGACGATTATCTTTAGAAGACGGTTTGATGCTTTTCCCTGCAAATACGTTAAGCAGTCACGGTTGACTTATTACGTCTTAGCACGTGAAATTTGAATTCTTTCAGACGCCAAGGGAAGAATATAGGATCTCCATTGCAGACAAGAATATGGTAACAAGGGTTTACTGATATTTTGAAAGGTATATAACCGTTTCATTTTTGTCAAGGACAGCCCAAACCGAACCGAGTCACCCTACTCTCTTTGTCTTTATGGCAAAAGTGTACAGAGACAGAATGTCCACAGAATGTCCATCCAACAAAAACAGAATGTCCATCCAAGAAAATAAAAACCATATTTTCTGTTTAGATAAAAAAAATACACGGATGGCCAATAGGTTTGATCAAATACATACCATGAGATAACGTTTCTTAGACGTTATAAAACTGTTAATTCTTGAAAATGTAATTAACCGCAGATAAATCATTACATGCTGTACATACTAGTTTCAGTTTTTATTTAATATGCGTTTTCTCACGGGGAAAAATCAAGTTGAATATCACAACAACTACACTACAAAACTAATATCTAAACAAGAATTACAGTTGTCCGAAGTGCAATACACATTTAAAAGTCAAAAGCCCTGGGATGGACACATGCATTGCTTCGTAGTATGTATGATACATGTTGGTATGTATATAGCTTATAAATGTAGTGTACATTCTGTGGCGATAGTTCCGTGTTAACTATTCGATTTATCGTTCATATGCATCGCCTTTTATATTGTTGTAAATATAGATGCATCGTCTATCAAATATATGGCATGAAATTATTGTGAAGTATTTTTAACAATGGAACCAAAAACGTTTTTTTTTTTTATCATACCCGGGTAGATCACTTGTGAGGTGACAGATTATTTACTTTCCGTATCAATGAAATCGCGAGATCAAATCCAGTTCTTGACTGGTCGCAGCCTTAAGCTAGACAATTGTCAGGCAGCTGACTGAGGGCGGTGCATGGGATAAACCGACACTTTGGTTTCCTATACGTATTAAGTTTAATCACAGGTGGCTCTGTATAAGTGAAAATTTCTTGATGATGTCTGTAAACCAATAAACCATTTTTTTTTACTTATGAGTATATATCTAATACGGTAAACTGTCTGTATCGTTTTGTTTATCAGTATGTTTTGGACATTGTTTTTGTTAATGGGGTAGAGCAAGCTCCATTGAGCTTTCTTCCCGCCAGTATGTTTCTTTATGTTTATATGAATCTTATGCTTTGACTATTATAATGGTGAATAAACAAACAAACAAGCAAACAGAAACAAAACATTACGCAATTGGGATACGTTCGTGTATTTAATGCCACATTAGGAAGACTAATGCATACAAGACATTACAAATCGCATGTAATAAATTGCATGTAATAAAGCTACATGTACAGCTCTACGCACAAGAATAACACACACCAGATGTCTTAATTGAATATACACACATGCAAAATACACAAATACACATATGTGTATCTAGATGTACATTTCATCTTTTCTTTCCAGGAATATCTAGAAAAATTGTCAGATTTGTTTTAAGTTTTCGTCAGCGAGGCGCTGCGAATGTTCAAGATTTCTGCTAGATAACTTTATTAGATTTAACAGTAATTATTTACATGGCGTAATCTAGCTGTCAGTTACCCATTCATCCCCACAGCTCTCGGCAAAAACACTTCAATTTGTTCGGATTAAAGTTTTCACCGAGGTAAACCATGATACCATGGGAACCATATTTCGGCATGGTATAAAGGGCAAGAAAGAGGTTGGTATTAACAGACAAGCTGACATTAGTGTCAAGATAGTGAACCGGTTTCCATAACACGGCGCTTGTCAGTTTAGAAGGACGTAATATGTAAATTAAATCCTTGTAACAGGAAATCTGATAAGTACAGACATGCGCACAACAAAAACTTGAAATTCGTAGAGCTCCCTATTTGCCATACCTATGTGATCAGACTACATGCATAGACATTTACGCATACACACAATGTACAGATAATGTCAAATTAAAGAAACAAAGGTTGGTATACATGTATATATTCACCTCACCTTTAATTTTCATTTATTGACAGTATTGTTGAAAGGTTCCAATCTTAGAAACTTTAACTTTCTAACGTTTCTTTAAACTTCCTCTCCCGAGTCTCTCCTGTATATGTAAGTTAGCCATAATTGGCCAAAGTTAATGTAAAGCCTCTGGTTAACTTAATATATATATATATATATATATATATATATATATATATATATATATATATATATATATATATATATATATATAAACAAACGATTTTTCTTTCTTGAAGTTTTCTTCCAGTTTTGCGCATAGACAAGACTTGGAATTTATTTAACTTATTTATTTATTATTTTGTGTGCGGTGTACATACACTGTCAAGTTGCCCTCATTACGGCAATGATTTATTTGTGGCGTGATTTTAGCAGATGTTAAATTTATGTCCCTCACTCGTCACATCTGCCGTGGAATATTCCTGGTGAAAACTACGGAGTTCGTCAGAACGTTTAGATATGAGCAGACGCGTTACCCAGTTTTAGATCACCATTATATAAGCATCATCCTTAGACGTTAAACAACCTGTCAAAGAGTTGGAGAAGTTTTCTGATAAGGGCCAAAGATATAGGCGCATTTATATATGAAGACAGACCTTCCGTCCCTAGGAGAGCCGAGCTAGGCGACTCAAGATTGACAGCTTGGGTGTATGGGTTAAACATTTGTTAATACTGGATTTGTGAGCAATTCAATCTGGTCTGCCGTAGACAAGCCCAGTCGGCAAGAAAGCCAACACACCTCTAAGCCCACATGCCAAGGACTGAGAAGAACCACTTGGGCTTTGTCCCCCCTGTCTCCCACCACCCCACCCTTTTCAGCACGGAATCCCGGAAGGGTCAGGCATCGTGTCCTCCACCCTGGGATTATCCGTGTAAGCTCTTAAGGCAGACGTGTCTCATTAGCCTAACATTGGTGGTAGCACGGGAGGGGCAGAAGCACTAGCAAATCGCGTAACCCCTCCAGACGTCTTCTAATCCACAAGACACTTGTTCTCAATGAAAGTGACCGACAACAATCAAGAGCGTTTTTCTTCCAGCACGTCGACGTTCTCGATTCTCCATCGGTTAATATTGCTCAAGACAGAGCCACTTCCGATCCGGTGCCAAGCAACAATGGCCACTTTTAAGCAGACGTCGGAAATGACCAAGGCTTGGCTGGCTTAATTCATAACAACAAACGCGACGAAAGAGGGACTTGAACCCATTATTAGGCATCGGATTATTAAAAGCGACCACTCCTCATTTAATGTGCTCATTAATGAGATCTATTGACCATTCTCCCGGTTTATTGCTTCAGTTCTAATTTAGATACTAGACAATTTTGCTAGTAATAAAGTATCAGCCAGTCAGGATATAGTGTATAGCCGGTGGTAAATTTACTTAATACGGGGTCAAGTGCATGGGTCCGCTTGAACAAAGGTTTTTCAGCATGACTTAATTTTAAATTTGATAGACGATGTTAGAGCTTATTTTAGAAGCATGAACATTCGACCACATCGAATATCACTATGGCAAAATTTGAACTTCCTCAATCAAAAACACAGTATGCCGAAGTTATTAAAATTTTGACAAAATCATTAACGGAATCACCAGCTGAAGGATATATTTCAAAGTATTTTTTGTTTGAGCACAGACTGAATGCTGAATTATTTCGAGCCCAAAACCATAAGTTGACTCGGGGACAGTCTCGTTGTCTCTGACAATATATGAGCATGACCTGATACCAAACCGACACTAATTGACAGCGCTGTCATTGAGTTAACATCTATCAAAACTTAATGTGATAAATTATAACAAAAAAAAAAGAAATATTTCGCATGTACAAGATTGTTAATAGAAACAAAATTCCTTTTGCTACAGTTTTCGTGTTGCTTACGATAAATTTAACTCTAAAAATTTTGGAGAAATATTTTGTGGACATGGAAATCCACATAAATAAAAAGAATTATTTAATATTGCATCGCTTGGTAAGATTTCATCCATCCTGTTATAAAAATTGACTGAATCCCTCGATTCTAAGAGGGCTTCATCTACCAGATTGTAGAAAACATGCAAGAAGTGATAAATTAGAGACTTTCTATTATTTTGGGGACACCCAGTAAGTGAAATTTTCACATTTTATAATTCTGCAGTATTCTGTCCATTGTAACAGTTAACTGAGCAAACTAGATTATGGGAAAACCAAACGTTGTGGAGGAAACCAAACGCTGTAGGCAGGAAACCTTGAGTATATACTTGGATCGTTTAAATAAACGTTACACTTGAAAGAAAATTTAAACTCGGAATTTAAAAAAAAAAACAAAAACATTTATGACATCAGATTTACAGAGAACGCGGAAGTAAATCGATGTACAGTCATGTCATTCCAAAAACACTAACTAAACGCACCATGTATATATTAATGATTTGTATTTTATTTCACTATACATTTACACATAATAGTCATCTTAAAATATAAACGTTGATATCTGTACGACGTTTTGGGCAAGGTTTAAAAAAGGCATTTAATGAAACATAAAAACAGCATTGTCATATAATTGCGATTCATTTTAAAACAATAATAACAAGCAGATAGGATAACCTTGTACATAGGTTTGGGATTTTCCTCTCGAACCTAATTGCAACTTAGAGCACTTCATTAAAAACAATTTTCGATTCGCAAACAAATTCCAAATGTTTAAAAAATATTGCGTATGGAGATTTTGCGTTGTAAAACGAAAACAGTATCAACACCGATAGTATAGACAAGCATGTATTCTTGTACGATTTTGTTTCTTTGTTTTAAAAAAAACACGAGGCCATTCTGCGTGCTGTTACTTTGATAAAATCAAAATAAGGACTAGAAAAAAAATGGCATGCCACTATGTGCGAACATGGATATGCCCCAGTGCCCATTCCTTACAACATGTCCTGGGATTCCTGGCCGGTACAAACGAGATCCGGGTGAGATCCAGTGTGTAAGTAACGCCTTACCCACATTCGCGCCTTTTCAAAATCTCTGTCAACATTTTGTTATGATACACCGCTTCAGTTCGCAGCGCTAACCCCTTCAGTACAACCACAGATATCAAATAACCTAACCGGATTCGTATTATTAACGTTTAGAAAAATATCACGGCCCAGCAAAAAATAAAGCTGAATGGCTAGAAGCCGTAGTTTTAAACTTGATGTACACATTGTATACAGCTTCGTGGTACTCCAGCAGAACTGAGGGGCGTTCGACCAACTCGACACAGGCGTCTATAAACCGTGAAGTATTGTCAGACACAATCACAAGGACTCTCAATCCTGCTCTAACTTACCATACCGGTACCTATTTTGCCGGTTTCTTGCGGATAAACAATTTTTGGGGGGATAATCGGGATTTCCATAAGTTATTTTTCATAAGCAATGTAGATCTTTGGACATGAGTGTTCAGAAATGACAATGACGACTATAAGTTACTTTCTGAAAAGATACGTGCAATTTAACCACCAAGAGCTGCCATCGCATTAGGTTATAACAACAATAAATCATTCATTGACATATTTGAAGAAAACAAATAAAAACACATAACATAAACTATAAGATTGTCACCTTCGACTCAGAAAACTAAATAAGTTAAGCTAAGGGCTTCTCAGTTAACATGTGTGTTTCTCTTTGATAAACGTCTAAAGAATTCGTGGATTTCATAGAAGACGGTCAAAACTTGAACCTGGACAGTTCGTGAAGGTGACCTTGAATGTATATGGCAGTTTAGTTTAGGCATTCTTCTGATTTCCAACCAGTCACATATTTACAAGAAAAATTCTTCATAATACCAGATGTGAAATAGTAAAAATCTCATTTCTCAGTCCTGGCAGTGTTTTTGCCACTTCGTTTAGTCACAGAACGTCCATTTTCATATCGACGTCATCCGTCACAAGAAACGGGCTAGGTGACGTCCGTCAAGTGACGTCATGAAGTAAAATGAATGTCGCGCACGAAGTGCAGACTGAACTGAGGGGCATGAACCAAGCGGAACCGGGTTGCAAGGTCTAACATGGCATTGTGGACCGAAAGGATTTGGAAAACACATTTGGTGGAGCCTTAAACGAGAACTGAAAAGCGTTCAACTCACGTGGAAAACACGCACGGTGAGGGCGGTGGGTGGTTCCTTACGTGTATTGCGCCACCGGCGGTGGGTGGAGTGTGGGGATATGTCCAATCACGCCTAGATGTCCCAAACCGCCCACGGGCGAGTGTTCATTGCTGGGTGGTGTGGGCATACCGGCGGAACTTTGGCAAACGTACCATTCACTCAAGTTCGTAGGGGCGTGAGAGATATGAGAATGCGTGAGTCCTGGGATAGCGTTCGCCGTAACGGGCAAGGACGTGACGAGAGACGTTGGGAGCGACGCTGCCGGCGTTGACGGAAGCGACGTCGGGATGGGACTGTTTTGTCGCGGCGGCTGAGCCCGTGACGTCGGTGGCGGCGGGGTGTCGACATCGCGGGTGGGCACAGGAGAATCGTCGTTGTCAATGTGTTCGCTCATGGGGCTGCTGGCTGTGGAGTCATAGCCGTCGTGGGTTGGAGACGTCTTCCCATGGACCTTCATGTGCTTCCTGAGGGAGCTGGGATGGGTGTAGCTCTTATCACAGCCTCGTACTTTGCAGTTGTACGGCTTGTCACTTGTGTGTACATGAGAGTGCTTCTTTCTGTCGGAACTATTTGCAAAGCGTCTGTCGCAGCCATCAAACTCGCATTTAAACGGCTTCTCTCCTGCAAATTAAACAAAATAAACACAGTTAATACCTTGCTCACTCCAAATAAAATTCTAAAAATAAAGTTCTAAAACTGTGCATTATATTTTTAAACATTAGCACAAATACAAACGACAACCTGGGAATAAACTTAAAATTAATCAATATAATAAAACATGTATATAAAACATGCTACTCAATGTTTCCTTGGATATGGGTCCAGAAATTGTCATGTTTCTAAGAAAAACATAGATGTATTTTAATAATTTCTGCATGCACATGTTCAATTTGTTACAAGCACTTAATATAACAAAATGGGGGAAGGATTAAATTCATTACTTTAATGAAACAAATTTATGTAATATATTTACTGTGTTTTGGATACTGAGAATTAAATATATTACACAAACTGGTGTCAATAATATAAGTTTGAAATATTTAATTAACAATTTTATTTATTTAGGAGAAAAAAAGTCCCGTATTGTAATAAATATCGCATCGCTGACTGATGTAAATCGTATGGTATGAGAAATTATATTTGTTAACAATTCCGAATTAAACGGTCTGAAATATATTGCATAATACTGACAAGTTTGTGTACATGCATGCTTGTGTTTAACAAGGGCGAGCAAGGTCATGTCGCGGGGCAGCGACAGCCGCTATTGATTAGGCCATGGCGTGAGCCAAGAGTATGGTAACCGTCGCTGGGGCAGTTAGAAGATATCAGATCTCCAGAGATAGAGAGATAATTGAATCAAATCCGACAAAACCGTAATCCGGTCAATTGTGGTGCAACAAATGTCTGCATGAACACAAACCCGATCCCAGCGTTAACCTTTGCCAGTAAATACTAACTAATCATCGACAAAGAATTCACTCGGCCCAACTGGGTAATTCTTTTAAAACGCACTTTCGATTGAAGTTCGATTGAAGTAAACATGCGATATGCAACTTGATCACGGCACGTGTATACTTGTAGACGTATTGGTTTAACCAGGATTTGGGAGAAAAATAAAAGTGATACATTACATAGTAACTTTATTTGATGAGAAAAATTCATATTTTCTAAATCAGAAATAACAATAAAAAATGATTAGCTGTAGATAGAATATCACCATTCCATGTTTTAGTTGGGCTTTTTTTAATAGTGTTTTTAAATCAGACTACATAAAGTCTAAAGTTATTTGTACCAGTTTTGAAAATTTTCGAAAAGATTACAATTTTGTGAAATTTAAATATATGTATTTACTATTATTTTTCTTAAATGGCAAAGGATGAGCTAAACGATAAATAAAATATGGCATTTTAGAACGGAACTAAATTTTGCCCAAGCAATGTTTAAATAATAGGTGTGGTTAGGTTGACATTTTTTTGTGAAACACGTGAAAGTGCTGTAGAACATGAGCTTGTACAACCTGCCAATAGTCGGTGTTACGGTTATCTCACCTAATTATTTAGTAATAAGTCATTGCGGCTAATCAGACAAGGTGTTGTCTGGTACACGATGAAACATGCGCTGTGCAGAGCGGGCGGAGGACTTACAAAATGCTTGGATAGCCGCTAACTACGCTCAGTGTTAACTCTATTGACCCTATAACAGCTGCACATGTCAAGAGTCACAAAGGGTTTGAAGAGGGCCCTAACCTTGAAGGGGGGAAAGTGTCAAGAGCGGTGCCCACCAGTCACACCTTACCGCCCCAGTACCAGACAAGATAGTCAGCTACTGTTGAAGCCGAGAAGATATAGCCGTTTTCGAACCGTTCGGCCTTGCCAAGCGCCAGACAGGTTTAGTCGGACATAATCGTATACAAGCTTGAATAAAAACTTGTCAACAATACAGTAAAAATATATACATGTACTGAAGTTTAAATCAAGTGAATGCATTAAACAGCAAAATTTTCGCCACGGGTATAAATCATTTCTTTCTATGGACATCTATGCATTTTTTTAATAGGCCTTTGGAATAAATAGTAAATCTGAATAAAATATTCTTTTAAAAATCAGGCTATCAGTTATTTTTAAGAGTTGAAAATTATGTAAGCAAAATAATCAAATACAAATTTGTATTTCGATTTTCATTGCAATATTTAGAACATATCACAAAATACGCTGTCGGCCTACCGGAGAAATAGTGGATGTTTTAAACACAAAATTGATCAGGGCAAATGCATGGAATTGAATTTTTTGTATTATTTTAGAAGAGCCCCAAACAGTACCTTTCACAAAATATCAGCCCTGACTCTCCGCGTGTTGCCCTTCAAAATAGTTCGTTTTAACAATATAAATAGCACGGATGTAAGTCTAGATTCAGTTATTCTTGGTAAATACAAAGATGTTGACTGAATAGGGATTATGATTTTTTTCATAACAAAAATCACCAGTGGAAAATGTTAATTTTACATCAAAAATACATGTAGACTGAGTACCAATCTAAGACATTTAATTCGGTTAGGCGTGATAAAAGATACAATCGGGTATTCGTCAGTTTTAGAATTTACCAGAAATGAAAATTAAACAGAATTTTAAAAAATATTTGAAATTATGCACATAGCTGAACACTAGGTTTCTGTTCTGGTTTTTGTAACAGCGCATTGCACATATCTGAAGTTCATTCCACATTGAGACAGCTTTACAAACTAAGTTTAGTCAAATTGCTTTAATATTTCGTCAGACAGCGGCAGTCCCCAAACTGTCATATTTCTTGGATCAACAAAATTTTAATAATTTCTGCCCGGGGGGGTGGTACGAGACAGCTCGCTTATTCCCTCCCATCGATACCCCATCTCCCCTACTCCCTGCGGATAGACAGTCCCCCCACCGGGCAACACTTGCAGCTGTCACGAGGAGGACAGGGTGAGGCGGAGTGGGCGGGAAAATCTTGTGAACTTTGGAGTCTCATAAAAATAACACGGTTAATCCGAGAAAGTTGTGTAAAGTTGTGTGAATGTAAAGCTACAGACAATCCACCAGGCGGGTTGGAGTCCTTCAAGGTTTACGACATGGTTAGTAGTGAAACAGAAGCTCTGAGATTAAAAGACACTGCCAGGGTCGGGTGAACTGAACACTCTCGAAAAGATTAAGTGGGGAGATACGGCGGTTTGGAGGACTTCAAATTAAGAAACGCTTGAATTCTCGGCCAACCGGTCCCTTTGGTTAAACGCCTTCACGCACTAACTGTCAAGGGAGTCCGGGCAAATTTAGAACAGCTTCACTCACTTCCCACTCACTAGCTACCCACAGAAAATCAACCACCATGATACGCGGTACCGCCGACTGGTCATTGGCCGTCCCCACTTCACACAGAAGCAAACGGCGACAATTTGCTTCGGTTTAACGCAAATGCTCCTACATTAAAAGAATCGTTTAAAAAGAACAGATCTGTTGAATCCGTTACCCGTTTCATGATGAAGACCCATTAGCGGGCAGGCAAGGATCCGTAGCCGTATTCAAGACCGGTGATGATTTTACAATTCTCCTATAAACATACTCGCCTCTACAGTCATCAACTTCACGTTCACATCAGCTTTTTAGATCAACTACACAGATCGGTACAGAGGCAATTTTTTGGTTTGTTTACACGCGACATAGGAAAATGACACTGCAAAAATAAATCTGCCAAAAAAAAAAACCCTGTGCTTTTATAATCTGTAAAGAGTAGACTCTTGAATGCTACTTAGCTTTCCCTTTTAACTTTTTAATATACAGGCCAGGAAATGTTTAACACCCGAGGTCGCGGACCTGTTAGAAACACAGGGCAAACGACTGCATAAGGCATTGGGATTCAGAACTGATGTTCTCAACGTCCGCGGAAAACATTTGCTTAACTTATGAAAGCTGATGATGATAGTTTAAGGAGGTAGAAGTACATATGGCATCCACCAAGAATGCCCTTCGGAACACCGCCGTGCCACATTAACATATAACTAAGACATCAAACAGGCTCTATACCACCACCAGACTAGCCGTACAAGTTTCAAGTTGTACACATGAATTTCCTGCAAATTTGATACCCTCAGTAGTGCTTAGTAATAAATATTCTGAAACTGGATTTTTTAGAAGACCTTAACATCTCATAAAAATATTTTAATAAATTTGCTTGTGGTGTATTAAATTTTAGTTCAGTATTATATACATATCTACGAAAAATGAACTTGGTTATTTGGAATTAAATCAATAGCTTTCTTTAAAATGTATAATGTCACTTATTTCGCCCAGAGGGACAATATATATAACATTTATGTCAGATTAACAAATATAAACAATTGCGACATGTTATCTCCATGACAACCACATACTCCTATAATTCGTACTCCACTAAAAAAACGAGATTATGCAAAATAACGAACATTGCAAATCTCCATTGTTTAATTTTGTATACCTTGTCGGAGTTTTGCGGTGGCCATCTGGAATTCCATAAATTTCCTTGTGTCAGTTTTTGCATTTTAGGGAGAATCAAATCTTAGATTTTGTTATAGGTTGAACGATATAACATAATACAAAACTGTGATGTGATACCCATGCATCAGTCATTTTAAAATGCTTTCTCATTTTAACACGGAAATCGTCGTATACTACAGTGTTCTCGTTCAGACAGCTTGTCTCTCGTGGTAAACAGCGAGAGCGCGTGGTCTTGTCCTACACACAGGATGAGTTTGTTCATTAAAATCAGTAGGATTACCTTGAACTAACGTGCAATTTTACGTAACCACTTTAAAATTCATTGAATAAGACAAACCATGAGGATTTTTATCTTTCCCAGTGTCTGAGAAAAAAAAATCCCTCGCCAAATACGCAACTGAACTGTTTTGATGGTGCAACTATGAAAAACAAAGTGACAGGTTTGATGCTTGCGAAAACCAGTTGTATTGTGTTGTAGGAAAACTGCAATGCATAAAAAATTTTTAAAAAGGAAAACCACCCTACATACGCCTAATTATGTAGCTCAACAAAATACGAACCTGTGTGTGTTCTTTTGTGGATCTTGAGGTTTTCCGACCGGGCGAAAACTTTGCCGCAGCCCGGGAACGGACAAGGAAATGGCTTCTCTCCTGTATGAACACGTATGTGATTCACTAATTTGTATTTGGCTTTGAAAGGTCGGCCATCCCGCGAACAGTTCTGCCAGTAGCAGGCGTGGTTCGTCTGCTCGGGACCCCCGACATGTTCCACCGTAATGTGGGTCACAATCTCGTGCATTGTCGTAAATGTCTTATTACAGGTTTTCCGTGGCTCCGGCATATCTTGGTCGATCCATAGACACGTGTGTTCTTGTTTGATCGGGGGACGCATGTACCGGAAGAAGGCCCCCGGTCCGTGGGGTCCCATGTTCATAATATTGTTATGGTGAGCGTTCATTGCCATGGCCCCCATGTGGTTCATGTTCAGGTGGTGCTGAGTAGGGCCGAAGCTGTGATGGTCGGACCGGGGACTGGTGATCTGTCCGAACTGATCCGCCCGGGGGTACATCTCTGCCCCAGGGATGCTCAGTCTTACCTGCCCGTTGTGATGAGCGTTATGGTGGCCGGCATCGTGGAGACCAGGGAACAAGACGTGACTGGGGTTCGAATCCCCGTGCGGATTGACGTGAAGACCAGCCGAAGAAGGGATAAACATACCGTTGTGGGTGGCAGGGTTTCCTTCGTGTCCCGTTAGGCCCATGTGATGGTCTCTGCGGAGCAAGAAGTCCCTTGCCGAAGTATAACTACCGACATGGTGGGAATGCGGCACCCCGTATCCGTTAGGTTGACCCCCGAATTGGTTTGCTTGCACATGAAGCCCGGCGCTCCCTGTATCGCTCATGTGGTGCGGGGGGCTCAGTTTGAGTGCCCCGGGGGGCAGGTGAGGTGTATGCGCCGTATCCATGAACGGATTGATCATTTTCACCTTGTAAAAGTCAATGGAGTCCAGATCGGATTCGCGATACTTGGAGCCCGGTGGCTGGAGGTCGGGGCTCGTATAAACCATTCAGACGGACTGGTGTGCAAACTCTAGGACGTCGACCGTCAAAATGAACGTAAGACGCTGTGTTACACACAGTTAAGACGTGCAGTCAATCGAGACTGAGATGAAGTTTGGTCCACGGCATCCAGTAGGTTCCACTTGTCATGAGAGAGAGGCGAACAGCGAGCGGTTTGGAGAGAGTGCTGTGTCTACTCCAGAAAACATGCTCTCTGTGCTACATATCCCCGTCAACACACAATTGACAACAACCCTAGGGCGGATCTGATTGGCCCGCGGTGAGTTGATTGACAGCTCTGGTGACGACCAGCCAACCAAACGGCGAATCAGACGGCTCTCCAGCTGGGAAGGGGCGTAAATCTAATATAGAGGCTGTCATCATTCACTCCTCCCGCTGAGTCTTGGGCTCTGTTTGCCAGAATAATCGCCTACCGTCAGCTGTGAACGCAGTTCAATAGCTGGCTCCCGAAAAACAGGGATTTTCACTGCTGTTCATCTGTCATCAGGACAGAGTTCTCCCCTAGTCAGACACTTGACTATCGCCATGTCAGTCTGATTGCCTCAATCGGATTAGTGTCATTCTACTCAAGGAAACTTTTCATCTTC
Organism: Liolophura sinensis; assembly: GCF_032854445.1. Classification (NCBI taxonomy): domain Eukaryota; kingdom Metazoa; phylum Mollusca; class Polyplacophora; order Chitonida; family Chitonidae; genus Liolophura; species Liolophura sinensis. Next base: position 26,325,178 of record NC_088306.1, read on the forward strand.
AATTTAGAAAAAAAACACAACATATTTGTGAATAAATGTTTGTAGAACACCAGCGCTCCTGTGTGGCAGGAAACATATTAAAGAATGGCAGATGACTTTACAATGTGACTCTTAAATTTACTTTATCATGCATTGACAGAAAACTGATAAACTTATATTGTTATAAATGTTTTTATACTTTTAATAAATAGTATACATTAAATACCTTTGAAAATGTGCGGCTGAAATAAAAATGGCTAATATTTTACCTGAAAAATTACCATTTTTTGAACATTTTTTGTTGTTATTTCTCAAATGTTTAATATATAGTTTAATGCAATTCTGTGTAATCTAACAGATCTAATGGTTCATCGGATATATATCAGCTAAGCAGCATTTCGTGACATGCAGGACATCTATATATTTACTTGGCTTGATTCGTCAGAAATAATGAGGTTTTTATACTTTTTTAGATCTTTGAATATTCAATGCATGGTTATGTACCCTGTCTTAGGAAAGCAATAATGCTGACAAATCGCGGCAAAATACTCGTGAATTAAACGAAATGGGAGCATGCATTCAGTATGGTTGTGCATGCCCGCCGCCGTGGGAAAGGGTACCAGTTTTACAGAGCCGGGTAACAATGGCTGCTTCCAAATCCACGCCCCCTCTTAGGCGTTTACAATCGCTTTTCTCGCACTACATCCGAGCGAACAAAAAGTTTGACATGGTTAAAATCGAGAAAGGTGGACTGGACAATGAGCAAGACTCACTGAACACTCTACAATACATTAAACAAACTATAGCTGGAGTATAATAATGTGTGGCGGAATTTCGACCCTCGATCTCTGCAGTGCGTGTATACAGAGAAAGCCTGTGGCCCCCCCAAAAATCAAACTGAGTCTCTTGTCCAGAAACCCTCGAACGCGTGGCACGGCCCATGGGACTAGCTCTGACCTCGCAGGAAAAATATAATAAGATCGGCCAGACAATATATATAATACAGTAATAATAATGGAATGCATATATGTGTATATACACACACAAAAGCCCATGCATGGGTTTCAGTTCAAAACACAATGATTTGGCTCAAATAATGGAGATAATTGTGACTTTGCACAAAAACAGTTATACCTATATGTATTTGTGAAAAAAGAATTTGGAAAAGTCTATGGATGAATGAATAATACTGTAAGCATGTGGATATTATGAATTCGGTTTTTCCGGTGCAGCCTTCACCGTGTATTTGTTAGTTGTTCAGTTGTTTACAGCTATTTATCGACGGCCACAAAAGAACTGCTTATTTGTATCTGTGACAGCGCTATACTGCATTTGTGGCGCTTAGAAATGGCAATTCAGTAGGTCTGTGAATGACACCTATAAACATAACCTGTTAGCAAAATTCACACTAAAATGCGTGACTTTTGTGAGATACAGACAGGACGAAAGAATGTGGGAAATTATTCGTCATGTGTGTATATACAAATATGAATGATCTTGCATGCAGCTTGAATTCAGGTGTATAAGATCATCGTGCCTTATCACTTCCGGATATAATCTTTAGCTATTTATAGAGGGTATTTCACCGTCAGAATTTATATACTTCAAAATAAGTCCTTACTCTGATAGTTTGGCACATACAGTAATCACGCGCGTAATTTTATTTATTCATATTCATATATATATATATATGTATGTACGGTATATGACCTATACGACAACACATCGTCACGTGTCATGTTCTCCATATACAGCCAGATCTACTAGTTACGTATTAATGAGGTTTATTACATATATGTACGTGCATTTGTGGAGACACAAAAATATATATTACATGAGACGCATGCGCTTTCAATGCATGCGTGAGAGGGAACTTAGCCGTGAGTTAATTTTTGCACTACGGATCATCGTCACTGGAGCTTCAGACGTGACTATACGAATAAAACCTCTATGATATAATTAAACATGCAAATAATTAATTACGCCAAATGGATGAGTTGCTACCAGTTGCTAAAAGCTGTTAATTTAGGACCTGTTTAATCATGACTTTACTCTGACGAGCTTAAAAATAAAATAAGACAAATTTTCACCTATGCGTTCTAACCTTAACAAACATGTATACGTTATCAGTATGACGTAATGGCAAACAAACTTGAATAAATCAATACATAAATTGTTTCAAAATGACCATTCTGTTAATTGATTTAAAGTTAACAAAATCAGTATATTCACACTAAAATATATGTATATCCAAAATTTACAAAACTATTGAAATCCGTTCATAAACGATTTGGGTGTTTTCAAATATTTATGGAAACAAGGGGATATAAAAGTAATCATTAAATAGCAAATCCAATTCTGCACTGCTTCAATGAGATGCCAGTATTTATAGGTAGATGTCTTTTTACATATACTTGCATCATAACTGTATAAAACTGGTGTACCTTCCATACTGTAGTAAACAACAATTTTGCCGGTACTTGGACTAGCTGAGATGCTGTTACAACACAGTAAACGTGCTCTGCGTCGCTTCCCACACAACATAAGTCCTGTAATATGTCGCTTACGCCAAAGGATACCTCGGCATTGTATAAACAGAGAATGGTAGGAGACGATGTTATTCTATTGGGACATCATCTACTTGTCTTGTATGCATTTAATAAATAGCTGTGCCATACAAAGTGAAGTAGCAGGCGATGGTATAATTCTGCTGAGACATTGTCTATGGGTACCTCGTGTGTGTACATGCAAGAATAACTGTGCGATACAACCCGGGAGTAACAGGGGGAAGGTATCACCCTGTTGAGACATTATATAATTTAGTGCTATAATTCACTTTGGATACATTTGTGCTACGCAAATACGCAGCAATAACAGTTGGAGTCGCCATTACTCCATTGAGGCATCCCCTTGTGATCAATATACATGTACTAAAGATGTAGCTCTGCGAATCATTGAGTAACACAGGCTTATTTTATACCACTACAATTAAGGTCTAATTCTGATTACACATTTTCTGTTTATCTGTTGAAAAAAAGCTTCTTTTCTCCCAGTATGACGGTTGAAGTCTGTAAGTCACACGCAGTTCCACAGCAACTTGCCAAAGGTCGGTGGTTTACCACGGACATTCCGGTTTGTTCTACTCGTGTAAGTGATGACGTATGGTGGTAAGCAATAATCGGTCATTCAAAAATGTTTATTTTTCTGATACATTAAAACTGGAACTCTATCCGCCCACAGCAACGAATGATACAATATTCTGATACAACTTTTTTGTATAGGTTTCCAATGCAGGCACCGAGTATAGTTCTTAAACTAAACCGCCACTTGTATTTGTCTATAGTTGCATTGCACACGCATTAACAGCCACATACTGCATGAAACACGTATAAGATAATATACCATTCCATTAAATAATTCTGTTTTATTTCTACCGTGATTATTAACGAGTCGTACAAACTGTAAATATATCATGCGAAATGGTAGAACAACTTTGCACCTATATATTTATCGCAATATCTGACATTGGCAGTCTGTCTAGTGATGTGCACCCCTCCGTTTTTACTGAAGAAACCCTAAATACTAAATATCGTACTGCCAGGATTCTATTTTTCCTTTAACAAGTTACATATGTATACCGTGGGATTATTCACAGAGTGTCATTGTGGGTTCATCATATCATATAGACCTATAGACATACGATACATGCCCCACCCTTGAGGCCCACTCAAAGGGATGTACAACGTAAACAGCCTATGTTGTGAGGGACAATACACTAAGGCTAGATACCATCGAGAGCAAACAACAGAGCTGCGATTCGATTACCTATTATCCTAATTTCTCCAAATACCTTTCCAGGTAGACAGCTGGGAGGACAGGTAACACGTGGGTATCCCCTTCACCGCCCAGCAGGAGACGTTTTTTTTTTTTAACCTGTGCATTTTCTAAAAACGGCAGATTCTCAAGAGCCGAGTTGACCCTCTCGAACGTCAAGTGCTGGATTACCTACCCCTGTTGGTATCTCCTGCTGGGGGCTCATAATCTACCTACGGGGGTACCCCTGTCTCACTTATGACAATCTTCAACCCCTCAACGCCACCGAGTTAACTTGACAAAGTGGTTTTTGACCGGCAGTAAGCGTGACTTTGAACCCAGGTTCCAGCATGGCAATGTTTGCTTTGAGATGTAGATGGCACTGCAACGTCACTTGTTTACTAGGAGATGAGCGCTTTCATAAAAAATCCGCCTTCGGTTTAATTCCATGATGCACTATATTTTTTACACATCATATATATTTTATCTATATAGGTACATATATCAATAAACGAAGTTTAAGGTTTATTTATTTATTTGACCTATGTTTCTAGTCATGCTAGACAAATTTTCACTTCATGATGTCCGTCATTTTCATTGTTGGAAGAAACCGGCGTTCCTGGAACAAACTACCGATATTTGGCATGTTACTGGCAAACTTTCTCACGTGTGACATAAGACGATGATTGTGAAATATTACACCAGAAAACGATCACTTAATATATTCACTAGCATTTATGGACGATATGAAGGAATTAGATTTTAAGTTGAGTAAATTATTCAGTAACGTCTATTTGAAATTGTCCTGCAAACTTGTCTTCCAAATAAGTAAATAAACAAACTACCTTTATATATAGATTTGTATTCTAACAAATTGTATTTTTAATATGTAATCCAAAACAAGTCTAATCTGTTCATTAGTACAATATACAATACGCATGGTGAGATCGCCGTCAGACATTTGATTGGAGAAAACAATCAGTCGGGGACATACTCAATATTTACTCGACGCTGAAGTACAGAATCTCGACCTAATTTCTTCTTTTATTTAGGAGGATTTTGTATCCCCCTCCCCCACTTACCCGCTTCCTTTTCCACGGTCGCACACCCCTCCCCTCACAAACCAGACTGACCATTCCATTCTACGTTAATATACGTGTCTAGTTTGTAACTGCACTTTGAGGGTCGGGGAATGCAGTCAGAGTTACAGTGGCTAAGCATGGTGTCTTTTGTTTCTAAAATCGTGCTTGGCTTTCCACATGTGGCAGGTAAATTAGAGTTTATTTCGCTGAGGACTGTGTAGATCATGTACGCATCACATACACGTCAGTGACATATGTAAATGTTAAAGCCACGTATTACATGTCAGGGTATAGTAAGCCCAGTTCAAAGTTACGGATAATATGAGATGTTTTGTGTCAACCTATAAGGAAAAAACGAACAATTAATAACATTTATTCCTTTATTTATTTATTCATTTCACTGATGATTTACGTCGTTCACCCATAACTTGGCAGTTAATAATATTAATGCAAACTGTACTGTACTAAAACTGTGTAAATACCAGATATTTTATAAACCTACGATAAAACATTTGGACGGTGTCATAAATAGAATATGTGAAATTCAAGTGTAAAAATTAATCAAGATGGCATAAATTTAGTTATCTCTGTGGAGATGATACTACATCCATGGAGAATTTGAAATGCAGCTGTAATGAAACAAAATATCGCTCTGTGAGTGACAAAAGTCTGCTATGAGCACGTAACGCATGACCTATATGTGATATGCAAAGTGTTGACATTTGCAGAACAAAAGCCTCTATGTTTGGACTTATAGAAGTGTGTCCTTTTCTCTCTCAGCAGTTTTCAATTCCTCTCATATTGCTTTATGCCACATTTGATACTAAATTTGTCAAGAGTATAAACGCTGTCAGGAGACATATCACTGCCGATAATGTTTATGGCGTCGTAACATATCCTTATATCACTTTACTAATGACGTTTGTGTCAGACGTAATTGCCTTTCTTTAACAAGTTTGTCTACTAATTAGTGTCTGGGGACAGCAAACAGGCAGACGGTTATTACAGTAATAGGTTCGAATTATGGGTAGTTTTTCCCGCCCGTATGTTCTCGCTAGCCCCACGTGATGTCGCTATTTTTGCGGTGCAACTTCCCCTTACTGGATCCAGCAATATAGCCATCGTGCTCAAACGTCCACCATCGCTCCCAGCTCTTCACCCAGCGGAAATCATCCATGAGCTCGATTCCATTACGGCTCGCAAATACCCCTAATGATCCTTAATAGTAACTACTGAGTCCATGAAAATATATTTCTGTTTCTTTTTAGCGACTGATTTGATCGAAGCCACGAACTTCCGGTGTCCGTCCGCCGACTTCCGGCGTTTAGCGTCTTGAACGTCACGAGTTGGAAAACGCTATGGCGGCAATAATGACTCGCTCCCGTCCAGGGCGGATATTACCATATTAGGAACTTGCCATTCTCTTTTATACCCCACGGATATTAAGGGCCGTTGTGAATAGAGTTATTTTCATACGGAATAATGCCTAGATTGACACGAACCTGTATTCAAGCTCAAAAGAAAGCCCGTGGCGAGAGAGAACGTTTTGATAAGGCTTGGTCCTGGGAAGTTATAACGGGTAAATTGGCCTCGCGACATAGTAAGTCAGGGAGACGGGGAGGCAATGACAGGCCGGGTAGCGAACGACTGGGCCCAGTATGGCGCACACATTTACCCTCATTGCCGCGAAAGTCTTAATTTGTCCAAAAGAAGCCAAGACAAAGAGGGGCTAATCAGAGTAACGGTGAAATGGCCTTGCTCGGCTGGAATCGAGTCTCCTACCTGGGTGGACGAAGGGAAGCGATGCTTCCAGTCCGCATCACCGGCGTATCTTGCACGCAATCCAGGCCAATTGTTCCCTGCGCTCATCCGCTCTGCCTTTTTACCACAGGAGGCCACCAAGAGCGTTGGGACATCAGCGTAGATGGCGACCAAGTCAACATTTTCCACTTTGAAGAGGTTTTCCCTTTCCCAGAATCAATAACCACTCGCGGATTTATAAAAATCCACGTGAGACTAATGCATTTTTGCTCTATCTCTTTCCCAAAAAGAAAAGAATCCGTAAAGCGTCCTTTTTCGCTCTCAAGACCGATTGGCACTCCAGGAATACCCATCGAATGGTTTTCTCTTCCAAGGTAATGAATGTAGTTTAATAAAAATGGGAAAGTCAGTATGCTGTATTTCTTCTATTCCAATACGCCAGTCGGAGTACTGGCAGGAAAAGCAAATGTTTTAAAAAGAAACAAATAATGAACATAAGCAATTTAGTAAGTAGTAAATCAGTGTGCCTGTAACTTTCTGACTTTCTACTGCATGGCTACAGATATAGGCATACTTTCGTTAATATATATATATATGAAAACGAAATAAACGAAATAAATGGTTTCTTGCCTAAAACTCACATGCGACTGGAAACATCTTAAATAGCTCATATATTTTGTCAGTAAACTCTTATTTTCATATCTTTTCTCAAATGCTGACTATATTCCTTGTTATTTGAAGTATGCGTCCTACATTCCCCACAACGTATATGCCTATAGACTGCTTGTAAGCTTTGAGCAAGGTGCGAAGTTTGTTATACATACAATAAACACAAAACCACTGACATATAAGCCAGTAAGGTCAATTTACATCAAAATATTCGAAAGCACTGAGGGATTTAAAGAATGGCACCGAGCTACGCCCTCGATAAAATATTAAATCCCATTATCCTTTGAGAAAAGGATTTCCTCGCATCATAAAACATCAGTTTGCACGCTTCGGGAAGCAAGCCAGTTTTCCTCGGAATTAATACGAGAATAACTTCTTTTCAAGGCATTCCTTTGTCAGGCGCGGGCAGTGTCTCGCTGATTCTACAAGCTGCATATCCATACAAGATTATAAACTATTACCGCCGAGATAAATAAAAAAAACACCTTCATCATTCAAATTTCAAAAACCTCTGACATATACGCGGGCGAAAAAAAAGAATCAGACGTCTGTGTTGAAAACAATATTTGGAAAGAATGTTGTTGTCCTAGTTCCAGAGGACGATGCGATTCAATAGCAATATGGTTCACGCAGATAATGTCGAGCTAGGGTGTCACTTTTTGTTCGTTATTAACGTATTATTTATTTCACAGGAGCTACTGACGATAACACCTCCCCTCTGATAACACCTTTCATACCTCACCGCATGAAGAGCTCCTTTTCAGACAGCAGCGTTAATTCCATGGTGCCTACTCAAAGGGCTTTTCTGATTTAGAGCAATGTTAAGTGATCGCCGAAGCTTTTCAGACGCTGGGGGTCGGGACATCTTCATCACTCTGCACTATTACGCTCCTAGGGGGTAGATTTTTCTCCCCTCCCCTCGCCATACCAGCCTGCTGTTAAGATTTAGACTCCTCAGATGCGTGGCCAATTGAAACACGGGCCCGCAAGATATTCTTGAAACTAAACCTATAGCACCTTAGTGATTTCTTGTACAATTTTTGAACGGAATAAATACTTTCTTATTTTGGTCTTAGCGAAGACACTATCTAGGATCAATTCTTTTCAGTACTCAGGGCACTATACTATATTACATAAAAACATACGCTTTCTGACCGAATGAGACACCAAGTGCAACCTGTCCAACAGTAATCTGGTGGGGCATTCAGGAGATGTACAAGGTATTGACCTTATATATATATATATATATATATATATATATATATATTATATATATAATATATATATATATATATATATATATATATATAATATATCACGTTAAACCCCAAGCACTCACTCACTTCATATATATATATATATAATATATATATATATATATATATATATATATATATGTATATATATATATATATATATATATATATATATATATATATATATATATATATATATATATATATATGAGTGAGTGCTTGGGGTTTAACGTGATAATATATATATATATATATATATATATTATATATATATATATATATATATATAGATATATATATATATATATATATATATTATATAGTAGGGTACATGATTTATTAACATGACATAATTACAGAATAAATGTACAAAAACCTTTTCATGTTTCTGCAAAAATTTTGGGACTGATTAAACTTATTATTATTGTATTGAACATTGTTAAAAGATATGATTTTTTCGTCTACATAAGATATTGCCCAATAATTAAAAGGTGCTTGTTTTCTCTTATTCAACGTTTTGAAGCTACAATACGACATGCACTGATAAGTTTCTTGTAATACACATGTTGTGTGCAACTTCGAAAAACGAAAGGCATGTTAAGTCGACATTTCCAAGCCCTACATATATATCGTTGCCGTCCATTTTATATCACTAATTGAAGTCAAAATAAAATTCTAAAATATTGCAACAAAATTAGGTTTTTAAAATTACCGGAGTTACACTACTGATGTAATACGTAACATGGTTCTGCTAACCACAATTACCCAACCTGCGATTGTATCTTATACATGGAGAGTCGAATAAAACCCACACTGAGGTAAGTTTAAAAGAGGCCGAGTTTCACCGGTAGTACGTGTGACCATTTGCCAACTATCACACTGTCGCCACTGCCCTGCATGGTTTTACTCTCTATATCCTGTAGTTAGTTATATATTTAACCCAACTGGTATAACGTCCTATAAAGACGTTGTATTCCGCCACAAAAGTACTTTAAAATATAAGTATGTATGTGTATATATATAAATATATGTTGTGTATAAAGGTGAGTAATGTAAAACTATGCAATGTACAGCGCCACTCAATGATTCTAAGTATCAGTGTGTGCAACTGTAAATCAGGTTACAAATGCGGTAAGCCATGTAGAGTGTGCACATGTAGCAAAATGTGGAAACGTGTCAAAAACAAAGTATTGTCGGATCAGAGAAGGACAAATGTGCCGAGAAAACAGTGGAATGACTGCGATGAGGAAAATGAACCACAGGCGGTGCTGCCAAGTTCACATATGTTCAAGAACTAGGGAGTTCCAAAAGCTTAATATTGGGGCTTTGAGACATGTTAAGAAAATCACCTGCTGTGGAGTTGAAGATGTCAGTTTGGAAATCTCAGGGTGCACGTCAAAATTTACAAAAAGGACGATCTCCGAGGTTTAGCGGAATGGTCCTGCGCGCGTTGAATCGGCTAGAAAACCCACCAGGGGGCGCTCGTTTCGCTCACCGGTAAAACATCTAATTAAAAGAGCCTGCACGCTTTCTATCCAGTCGATGAAAAAAAGCTGGGGGGCCGAAAAAAATTGGAAAGCTATGAAAAATGGAAAAAAATGGTCAAATTTGGTGGTAAATACCACCCAGTTTGTGATAATACAGAAGGAGGTGATTATGTTGTGATGAGAAGACCAGCGGCGTAGCTATATGCTGCGCAGCCGGGGTTATTTCTCTGCGCGGATGGAGTTTGTCAGACGTAGGGTACTCTCTCTCCTGTGGATTACTGCGCCACGGTATCCGCAAAAACACGGGAAGAGAAAAATAAATAGAGAGATGAGAAGAGACAGACCTGGCCTCACTAAAATAGCTTTGGGAGATGAGAGACCATTTCCAAATTGTCATGGCTAGGTAGCACGTTAGTAGGGTTGGTTGTAGATATGGTAAAGCTAGCTGCGAGTGGGTGCGAGTCTGACTGATGACGATCTGTTAGATGAAAACTGTATTACCAGCTTAAGTGCCTTCATGGATAGCCATAAAACGGTGAAAAAAAAAATAAAAGCGAAAAAAGAAAATCCACTTAAAACATAGGGTCTTTAAATTTAATAGCGCATTCATACGTATACTATACGCCCTGTTAAGCGCATGTGAGCTTGGGTACATACACATACCGGTATCTATTATGATAGTGTATTTTTGAACTATTAGTGTTCGTTTATGTATTTATTTGATTGGTGTTTTACATCGTACTCAGGATTATTTCACTTATACGACAACGGTTAACATTAAGGTGGGGGGGGGGGGGGGGACTGTACAGAGCCCTGGGAAACCCATGACCAACTGTCATTTTCTTCGCACCATAATGATGGCCGCGGTCGTACATAGATGAAATGTTCTGCAGAATGCCGTACAACGCAAATCAAAGAAATGTGCCTAAGTAAACCAGTAGCATTTTATCTGCAATTGTAAGTGCAAATTACAATTTGCATGTGTCAATTGAAGGAGATAAACTGACTGAGAATGTAAATTTGTGACAAGCACGGTCAAGATCTGCTGCTAGTTCAGTGATAACAAGAAATCAATTAGACCCATTGCAAAACATACAGATTTTAAGTGCCTGTTCGTGCTTGTGGGTTTTTGTTGTTGTTTTCTCTCAGACTATATGCAGAAATTTTTTAAAAAATACTCGATTTCATTACACACATTACGTAAAGCTGAGGTCAAAATACGTAACGAGTTTTCTGTCCGTTATCACTTTTGTTTTTTTTTTTCATTCTTCAGTTCGCGAACAATCTTACCGATGTCATTCAGCCCAGACTGATAACACGCACTTCTAAAAGCTTTTCTCACATGTACATCACCCATATGACGTAAGAATTCATTAAAAAAGTAATTAGTCGACAGCATGTCCGCATTTATGTAGCCACCGTTTTGTAAAAACACAAAAATTGCGTAAGAAAGACACTGACAAGGAGCGCAAAGACGAGGTCACGTGACGGGCCACCCCTGACTAAACGCTCACGTCAGACAGGTTGCTCTCAAAAATGTCTCACCTTTTCTGACGGTCCGTGTTCGTTTTTTAACATGCATTAATATGTTTGGCAAATATGCGGTAAGTTCACGAACGTTTTATTTTCCGCGTCAGGTCGAACTCTATACCAACAACAACAGCATGAGCGAATCTCTGATTATTATATGACGTTACTGCCAGTAGTTTAGCAATGCATGCTGGGTGAGGTTGTTTAATTAATCCATTAATTAAGAGGTGTTTACATCCTAATCTCGGATTACCGTTAATTCTGAAGGCTAATTTGACACCTTCCTGCAAGCGGCTTTGAGCAACATTAACACATGTGACACTTGTGAAATTGTGAAAGATTTATTGGCTTGTATATTTTTATTGCATGATTTACCAGCTAAATTTTTTAAATTTTCTTTAATGCTGTGCAACATTTAAAGAAATTTTGCTACAAGTTTTGGCTGAAGAATTTGTGCTGTCTGTTCTTGCTACTTTATACTGTATATAGGTGGGTGTACTGTCTTCTACATTTGTAGGAAATGGTTAATTGAATGATTTATACTTAACGTCAAACTTAGAAATTTTCCCTATTCCTTCCCCAGTTGTCTGACAAACCGCCTGACTTAAAGCTCCAGCAGAATGATATGTAGAAATATGTTGTTGTGTTTTTGTTGTGACTAATCATATGCAACTCCATAATGCTGTGTGCTACTTTATAACATTAGCTCTTGTTGGAAATTCACGGGATACTCAAGGATGAAACCACGGTGAATGCAACTGCGTAAGGATTGGATGAAACTGCGCAAGGAATGGGTGAAACTGCGTAAGGATTGGATGAAACTGCGCAAGGAATGGGTGAAACTGGGTAAGGATTGGGTGAAACTGCGCAAGGAATGCGTGAAACTGCGTAAGGATTGGATGAAACTGCGCAATGAATGGGTGAAACTGCGTAAGGATTGGATGAAACTGCGCAAGGAATGGGTGAAACTGCGTAAGGATTGGATGAAACTGATGCCGGTACAGTTGAAATAAAATCGCGGAATAGCGTGGAGGCATCGGTGAAACTAGGATCCCAGTATGAACGTCATGGCCCTGCAAGTAAAATTCTTACAACCCACGGGAAATTTTTGAAGAAGATCCGACAGTATGGGTCACATGCAGCAGTGTGCAAGTATAGCATCATAATGCATATCAAAGTAATGGGTAATGCACCTTGCATATCGAAATCAACTGAAAATCAAGGAAACTCATGGGCAATGTACAAATGATATATCGGATAAAGAACTGAGGAAACCACAGGTATGACAAACCAGAGATACACATGAAGGAGAGAAGAGAAGAGATTACATGGACGCAGCTCGAAGGAGATCAAAGGAAGCTGCATGTTGCATGCAGGAGAGGCTGACTAGCGGTAATGGTGACAGGTTAGATACAGTTTGAAAAAAATGAGAGCACCTTTTTGAAGCCTGTTATATCCTGCGAAGAAAACATTTCTCATTTTGAGACGAAATTCAAATGGTGTAACATGTCGCCTAAAGTGCTGTTACATGTAACATTGGTAAGTACATATATACTGGAGCGGTTGAATATGGTGTTTAATTTTCACCAGCCCTTATTAACAACTCACATGTGCAGTATTATTACCTATATGCATATATACATTTGCAGATAACTTAATTAGCACGTTTTAAGTCCACTTGAGGTCAATGTGACCGACATCACAAAACATGGCTCCTAGTGAAAAAGAAAAAATTAAACTCATCCATTTGTTTAACATCGCTAAGAACGTGCTATTCTTGTGTTCTACATTGTAACGACGCTTCCTCAAGACGCCACCTGGTGGTTAGGGTTTTGTACACAAATATTTGAACCACAGAGAGACACTATTGCGCTATATGGATATGCATTTTCCTTCATGTAGTACTGAATATGTAGTAAGTACTGCATTCAGATTGGACATACCAGTTCTTCAGTGTTTATAATATATTGCATTTCTAGTGATTTAAATTCTATCTTTTCAATAGCTAAGACACACGAGGTGCGGTTTCAAATCCGGCCATGGACACTGAATTTTCAGATTCCTAGCTCTCACTGTATGTAAGATATAAGCTGTGGGAAGGTCTGACAACAGCCTGCTGATGGTCATGGGTTTCCTGCCCGGTTTCCTCCCACTATAATGCTGGTCGCCGTCGTAAAAGCGAGATAGTTCGGCGTAAAACATCAAATAAATAAATAAATAATTTAATCTCACAATATGGTGTGCATCGCATGTGAGAAAGTAATTTCCCAAAAGTTGGTGGTTTTCCCCAGGCACTTCAGTTTCCTCCACCCGTAAACCTGACCACCATCGAATAAGTGAAATATTCTTGATTACAAGGCATTAAACAACCATCAAATCAAATCAAATAAATAAACATAATTGTGCTTTAATATTTGAAATCATTCTGACTGGACATTCCGGCTTTCGCCATTCTTTCCTCAACAATTAAATTTAAGTCAATGAATATTTGAAATGCTCCCTTATACCTCTCAACATGTCTGACCCCTCCCTCTACACCCAGTATAATGCTGAATTGTATGCGTTGTAGCTATGTCGCTGGTGTACCTGCAGGTTTTCCAGGGTTTAGGGACAAGAGTTGTTTTTACCTTGTATTTACAGACAGCATGCTGTTCCAGGCGGGAGCGAAAACACAAACCTGGCCAAGCATGCAGGCGGTGTAACATGTATACGTCTAGAGCTTCGAGGAGGAAAACAGCCCTATATGAACTCCACTTCTGCCACCCTTATCTCACACGTATATATACTGCATTTTGTTTCCGAAAGATAACTTTAATGTCGAAAGTAAAACAATACCATTTCGTCAAGGATACACTCGCCACGATATGGTTGACATATTGTCAACGTGCATGATGTTAAGCCAGTATCGCCCCTGCATAAAGGGATGTGCAGTATAACTGTCGTATATAATTTTAAAAAAAAAACATTTTTGATATTTGCATAAGCATTTACAATATTCATGTTCGTATATTTCAGCTATGGAGAAGAATTACAAAGGTACCTTGTCCTGTGTAAAAATGCTAACACAAGGAGTATCCAATTATTTTACCCATTATACTGCTTATGTGACTGTTTATGGTTATATTCTTCTTACTAATTTCAATTAGTGACCAATATAACGGACACACAAAAATTTAAATATGAATATATTGTATTATTATTGTTATTATTATTATTATTATTATTATCATCTCTGTAATATATTCGTGGAAATGTTCAGCTTTGCATCAAAGTCGTCGAATATTCTGACAGACTGAAACTGAAAAAAAATTAAATATAATATATGTTCAGTACTTCTGCATCTTATATGTCATCAAAATCGCCTTGTGCATGGATGTTTTGGGTTGACTTAGCGTAACAAATGAACACCCACTGTTGTGAAGTATATTGCACCAGTTGAATGTATGTGAAGAATGTGTTGTAAAACTGTGGAACGCATGTCGACAGAGGAAAAGCGTAAATGCTGCAGAGATAAAATGTGAATGGGCGAGACCTGTATTTTTGTAAAGACATAAGGATAAATGACTGAAACTAGATATTCCCTTATCTCGCTAATTAATTATCAAAGCGGCTTAATACGCAAAATTAGTCCTGTATTTTATGACTGGCCAGCTATGGCTTTAGCGTGTATATGCAAACTTACGACAGCCACAGCCTGTTTTTATTACGTTTTTCTTACACCATATAAGCGTGCTGAAAAAGCCAGGAAGCTGTTGCTATGTATAATCTCCAGGTGTCATGGCGGTTGTAGAACCTCGTCAATTCCAGGCGACAAACAGGTACAGTTTCACGTACTAAAACCTGTTGCAGATGGCGCCCAGGTTGGTGAAGTCTGGTGTTGGACAGGATTAAAGTCGTCATTGTTCTAGGCGGGTCGTTGTTAGGTCGACCATTGTGGACCATCGCCACTCTGACCACAGCTGGCGTAAGTGAGAAAAAGTGGCGCAGTCCTGACCCTTGGCATCTGGACTTGGCCCAACCCATACGCGTTCAAAACTAGATTTTCTAAACATACGCGCATTTGACACTGATTAAAAAGAGTTAATGGCACTATTAGACGGCAATTGTTCTAGTAAAAAGAGTTTCTAAAAAGACGGCATTAGGTTAATGGCATGTCCGCCAGCTTTAGATACCAGTTGGTCATCTCCTCAAAATAACCGGACGATCCCCCCAGAGACCTAGCTGAATACAATTTTATAGAGCAATTTTTCTTTTACTAACTTAGTGAAAATTTAAGGTCTCAATATTATTTTGTGCATATGATAATTTAGGTTCAAACTTTTATGTATTTTTCTTCAATTAACAATTGTTAAAAACTTCTAATTTTAAAGCAAGTAGTCTCGAATATAAGCGTTTAAATTACTTAAAATTTGGACGTAAATACTGCCTGTGTGAAATTAGCCCATGTTTACTGAAGAAAATATTACTTCATATCTGCTGATGTTTTCGGTAATTTCACTGAATTTTTGAGTTTCATATACACATTATGCATCTTGCTCACAAAAATCTGATTTACTGTGTGTAGTGTCACGTTTTTGGTATACTTTAAACACTGTCAGATCAAAATGTAACCCAGCCTTTGACCCATGGCTGCGTATGTGCCAGTGTGTTAATCTGTAAAATGCTTGTCGTTGAACAGGCTTTTTGTTGTTGTTGACTTGCAACAAAATCGTTTCGTAGCAATGCGGTTTCATTTAACACTTTTAACTCGCCACGCGCAAATATCCGATATTTGAAATATGTCCAGTGTTTTAAGCGAATCATGCATTTGTTAAACCACAGCGTGAAACGTTCAGAAACAATGTGTACAGTGAAGTGTTCACGTCGCATTTGTCGGGTTTTGCACAGAACGGCAAGGCGGCCAAGAGCTCACGCGCAACAAAAGAGGCATACGAATGCACAGTATGCTCTTGTGTGTGAGTGTGTAGCAAGGGTTTTGCATTGAGCTTTCTCACGTCTCACTAAAGTCACGTTCGGAGTCGAGATACCGCGTGACAAGTGGATTTGTCTGCTTACGGCAATCCGACATACCCCAGCTGTGAACACGTTCTCAGTGTGAGCGCGGGCCTGGGTGAGAGCAGGCTGTCAAAATAATTAAGGATTATTGTCTAAGCCCACATAAAGCTCATGTCCCCCAACAGCGGATTACAACAGCGATGATTACGCTTTTTTTTTTTGGTCTTATAATATAGCACTACGTATGTAATCCACTGGTTCCACTGGGTGGTAGCTGGCTACTGTTTAAATATAGAAATATTCGACACAGAATCACCACGCAATGTTAGCAAAATAACTCTCACATTAATTCCGACTTGCCTGATGAAAATTTTATGCGTGTATTGTATATGTGTATCTAGGAAAATGTCATGTCATCGTAGAAATACCAGTCTGTGCTTAGTCGGATATGTTTAGATTTTATTTATTGGTATTTTAAATAACTGTCTTTCCGCTAGAATATCTTCCTAAATGTTTGTGAGGGAAAATGCAATGGCATTTAACAGCTTTTAATTTTTAACGCCTCCCTCACTCTACAAAATCCAATACTTTTTGTTTCTTTTTTCAAGAAAAAATAATAAAGACATCTGTATAGAATACAGAATACAGGTAACTCTCGTTCATATTCATTGATAGAGGCAAAATAGCATTTACTGGAAACATTGGTTTCAATGCAGTGAATATTGCCTGACCGGTCACGCATCTCTATGAAATATATCTGGTCACTTTAATTTTTGTTTTTGGTTTCAATCATTATTGTTTTCTTTTGATTGTTCTTTGTAAGGTTTTCGCTCATCATGATTAAGCAGTATCAACTGACATATACACTCAGCATCCACTTGAAAAGTACTCAACGAAACACACCGATTCAAAATATTAACCGTTCTAAAGAAAACCAAAGGTATCTTGACATACCCTTAGCCAGAAACTGCCACACGAAACATATTTTTTTGAAATTAATTAAACTGTGACTTTCACTTAATATACAATGTAAATGTACCACTGGAAAGCAGCCACAAAGTCTTTGTCATCGGTATCAAAACGAACTTTTTACCGTCTAATTTTTCAATTAAGTACAATCATGTACGCCTTTAAAGATGAAAGATGTTCATTTATCAAGCTGGTTACACCAGTCTGATGCTACCGGGCTTATTTCAGGCCTCCAACATCAGAAGAAAAGAGAATCATATTCAATTACGGAATATCAGAAAAGGTTCGTGCGAGATCTATTAGTGTTGAAAAGTGCTCGCGCTTTGTATGCACTCATATTCATTTGGCAAACATTTTATGGATTTAATAATTAGAACAGCGAGACAATGTTCCTGTTGATATCTTTTGCGGATACGTAGAGTTTCTATCGTTTTTATCGATTGGTAATGTTGATAATCGACCTTCTTTGTAAGACAGTGGATGTTTTATGTATTTAAAGCTTATTTATGTTCATGTTTTCTCAGAAAGTAGATTTAATCCGACTTCGATTTTAAACGTGCATGATATTTCCATACATGCGACATACGCGACAAGTTCATTCCATTATACAGGTATAATAAAATTCGATATACATATATACAATGTAAGCTTTTCAAATTATTGTCTGTTATAAATGAACTGAAAAAATAATAGAGCACTGCACAAGTGTTATTTAGGCCAGTTCATTTTAACCAATACATTTCGGTAAATTAAAACGCCAATCAATGCTTTAATTTATCACATGTATAAGCTTTTACTACATAATTAAAAATCAAATGTAAAAATCTTACGGTCACAGAATCGCACATTTTTTGTGTAACGATTTTTAATATATTTTTTATCTTTGATGGTGACATTATAAGTTGTTTAATGTGAAATCATTATTCATTCGCATCAATTATATATTGTATTTGATAGAACAACCTAATATTGACGACATTCGCTTCGATGTATTTCTAATTAGCTTAACTTGAAAAGCTCGAATGTGTCATGAATTAAACCCCAATTCAGACATCGGAATGCTTTTCGCCTGCTTCCTGGTACACGTGTTAGTTTAGCGGATCGAATCGGCACGCGACAACGTCGTTGTTCATGAACTTTCAAACAACAACAACGTGTCAATGTATGAGCTAAACACACAATCCTCTTTGCGAGACAAATTACTAAAAGCCATTCATAATATGGACCTAATTTCTCCAAAGAAGTAGAAATCTACGGGAGTCCCATGAGATTAATCTTCTTGTTGATCGGGTGTTTGTTCAACCGGCAACAGTCTGTCCTGCAAGCGCTAGTTGATCTTGACACTATCAAACCGGTTCCATTTTAACAGGTCATAACAGACATGCATTTATAACATAAAATATAATTTTTCGCAATTTGATTTGTGAGTATTTATTATTCAACGTCTTCAATCATTGTTTCCGATCAAATGTTGTGCAATGAAATAGAATGTCCTCAGGCAGTGGAAAACATCAACATCGCGAATTGAGGCAACGCTAGAAAAAATAGTGAAAAGTTAAAGTATATATAATTCTATATATATATATAATTATATATAATTCTATATATAATTCTATATATATATATATATATATATATATATATATATATATATATATATATATATATATATATATATATATATATATATATATATAATGGAATTCCAATTGTTGGACAACCTGAAAATGTTGTTATTGATCGATTGATTAATTAACCTCCTAAAGCTGGATTAAGTGATTGATTTTCCTATACTTTGGAAGCACCTGTTCCACCTGCCCCTAAACAGAACTTCCGAAACGTTTATTAATAAAACAGCGGTAGAATACGTCGATTTAAGAATTAATATTCTGACATCATAACTTGGCCACGTCGAAAAGGGAATATTGCAATATCACATGGACAATGGAATTTTGCAAGATCACGTGGACAAGAGAGTTTCACGAGACCACGTGGACAACGATTATAAAGAGTCTTAATTACGACTTAACACACAAACAAACCAGAACACGCAGAAACAATACTTTCTTGTGTCATGCGGGACTGGACATATTCTCTGAACCATACTGCGAACTCCCAGGCAGCGTAACATTCAATAGCCTGCAAATGATAGGACCCTGAGCTATGGGGTCTGAGGTTCGAATATAGCTTTCGTACTTTATTCATAATGTTTTCCAGTATACCTGGTGGAAAGCGATGGTTTCTCTGGGCACTGTGTTTTCATTAAGCAGTAAATAACGTAACCATCGTCGTATAAGTGAAACATTCTCGTTTACAGAGTTTGATCACCAATCAAATTAATGAAGACATTAATACGCTTTCTGGTAATGTTTCTTGTATATACCACTTATGTTTACTTCTCGACATACTTCACACGCAACACTTGTGCATTAAAAACAAAACAAAAGACAAAAAAAAAAACACAAGAAGAGTGTGATAGGAAATAACTCACAGCTCTGATCCCACACACATATGTGACATTAGGACGAATGTTTTAAACAAACGTGCAACTATTTACCATTTTATAATAAGCTGAATTCTCAACAATTGGCAATAGACGTCAGAACCTAAGCATTCATATATGGGGCCATTTGAACAGGTTGTCAAAACTAAGAACTAAAACATTTTATAAAAAACTCACGATTTAGCTGCGGGAAAATGTACAGCTACAGTTTATCTGAGACAAATACAAAAAAACTTTCAATTTACATCATAGGCTTTTAGCACATTGAAGGAAAGTACGATTTTTGTTCCGTAACTTCCCTGTCGAAAAAAAGGTTTTGACCTAAATATTCATTTCCCTGCTATAAAATAATGAATAAACATGTAGGACTATAGTTAATAAAGTGTAACAAAGGTAGGAGTATACGCTTGTACAGTAAAAGGAATAACACGTTTTACTTAAAGTGATAATTTGTTTCAAGTCCACGTCAAATCACAGCTTCCGGTTGGTCATGTAGTTTCTTACGGGTATCAGATTAGATTAATGAATCGGAGAGAAGAAAAAAAAACACCGCAAAGACTTTCATCTACCTCATTGTATAGTTGAACACTTATATATATGCACTAAAAGAAGAGATATGGACGCTCTGTGAGGGGTAGAAGGCAGAGGAGAGGGGGTCAAACCGCATGTATGTTTATTGTTTTCATGCCTTGCACTATATTATTTGACACACACATGCTTTTGTGCAGCTACAAAGAAACGAATACAACATAGACAAAGGCCTTGTGCGTAAAAACCCCAAAGGTACAACCTGAGGCTAACACTGAAAAGCCAAACCGAATGAAGCTATATGCATCAGGCACACCTTTACATCTTTTAGTTTTTCAAAACTTTCCGTCGTTTGAGTTGAAACATTTCATTGTTCTTTTTTTAGAGCGACCACAAGCAACAATATCGGAAGACGGTGTTGTTGTTATTTTTGTTGTCAGGGAGGGACTGCCTTTTGTTCTTGATGGTGGGTGGGATGAATTTTTGAAACGGGCATGCTTCGCAGCTTAAGATCTAACAATGGCAAGTGTTTCTTGACTTATTATTTCTTGACTTTACGTCACACTCAAATGTCCACTTAATTGGTGACAATCCTCATAGTATTATACAAGGAGGAACCCGAGAAGGGCAACTGGTAAAACCGAGAAGAGCAACTAAGGAAAGAAAGAAGGACCCCTCAGGAAAAGGGCCTGAAAGGAAACCACCGAACCTCGCCAGACACGGCCACTTCCGGTGCCTAGCCACTGATGAGTTGCTAATCAGAGATGCGCCCACACAATTTATCATTTTCGTTTTTGGTAATTCTTTAAAAGCTTTATGTCTAGGAATATTCAAAGAAGATTGTTTTGGTTAAAGGATAGGACATTATCGCTATAAACCAAGGAACGTGTTACTAAGCTCAGTCACTTCTGACACCGAACTTTTATTTCATAGACAGAACCATGCAAACCATATTGTTTGGAATCAAATGACCGTGACCTAAACACTTCCGCTAAGACAGACACAAAATCTCGTCTGCCCGACTGACACGTCACGAGACACCCGGATTGTTATCTGCGGGGACCCCAAAAGGTTTGCCAAAGAGACACACAATGCCTAACGGGTCGAATTATGTTCCATGGGCGCGGATTTTCCTCGAAAATACAAACAGGGGTTTAGAAGTGCCGGCGATGAATTTGTCTTAAAGTTAGCAGCTCGGATTAGCCATTCGTTTATACGTCTGTCAATTAATTTTCAAATAAAGCTGGACACCCGGTAGATATTGGGAGGATAGTGTAACGCACTCGCCTGCCAAAACGACCAGCGTCATGTTTACCGCAGTGAAACTGACAACTGTACTGAAGGAGCAGACGACAATTAAATTAGACCCCATCGCGAGTTCGCAGCGGGGCGGGGGAAACACACTATTTATTCGCCCGTCTATCACTGGACAGTTGATATGGACATCTGACAAAATGTTTACGCGGACTGAAACCTACATCAACCGGTGTGAGTACTGAGCGATATACAGATTATACACCGCCTCAAAACATCGATACGGTCTCCGAAGAGAACGAATGTATATACGTGTCAAGGAAATGTCAAGCGACTTCAATAGACTTACAAAATGACACCGACTCTAAAGTTTATTCTTTTCCTGAGTGTTCTTCCCGCATAGGCGTCATCGGGGAGAAAGAATCAACGTGGTAGCACGATAACAAGGCGTACGGATCTGTATGGTAGTGTAATATCAACGCTGGTCGCTCTCATAAGAATACCAAAGAACATGCTGTGTACTCTTTGTGAATAAACAATTTAAATTTCAGCAAGACTAATATGAAATGCATGAAAGGAATGTCAACTGCTGTTCGTTATGTATTGTTATTTTGTTTTCACTACAGAATGAAGACAGAAGTTTCGTTCGGTCCTCGGTTGCTTGCATGCAAACCTGAACAGGGAAAAATAAGCAAAAAATATCATAAAATGTAATATAAAAATCAAAGCCAATAAAAGAGCAACGATCGCATATACGATTGATCCACCGATGGCGTCACGACACGCTTGATAACGCCAAAAGCAGCAACAATTGCAGGGATAATAATCGCTATCATACATAACGCGTGACGCACTACACACAATGAGATTTTCACCTGGGACAGAGATTTATCGCAACTAACCCTTTAGAAGAAGACAATGTTCAAATCATATCGATGAAACGACTGTGAAACACTGCAACATATACTGAAGCCATATTCTCATATGTGACTCTATAAACTGCAAGTGTCCATTGGTGAGTCGAAACACAGCACGTGTAGATTCCCTAGGTGAGCCGAAACACAGCATGTGTAGATTCCCTAGGTGAGTCGAAACACAGCATGTGTAGATTCCCTAGGTGAGTCGAAACACTGCATGTGCAGATTCCCTAGGCGAGTCGAAACACAGCATGTGTAGATTCCCTAGGTGAGTCGAAACACAGCGTGTGTAGATTCCCTAGGTGAGTCGAAACACTGCACGTATAGATTCCCTAGGTGAGTCGAAACACAGCATGTGTAGATTCCCTAGGTGAGTCGAAACACAGCATGTGCAGATTCCCTAGGTGAGTCGAAACACAACATTTGCAGTTTCCCTAGGTGAATCGAAACACAGCATGTGTAGATCCCCTAGGTGAGTCGAAACACAGCATGTGTAGATTCCCTAGGTGAGTCGAAACACATCATGTGTAGATTCCCTAGGTGAGTCGAAACATTGCATGTGTAGATTCCCTAGGTGAGTCGAAACACTGCATGTGCAGATTCCCTAGGTGAGTAGATGTACTTCATGAATAGATCCACTTAATGACTGGAAACACTTGGTGATTTTATGCACTGGGTGAGTAGATGTAATTCATATGCACCGGGGAAGTAAATGTGTTTTGTGAGTGGATACAGATGGTGAGTAAATTCCCTAGATGAGTTGATACATTCGGCGAGTTCATGCACTCGATGGGTTGATATAGCCGGAGAGTGGATACACTTGGTGATCGGATACAGTTGGTGAGTAAATTCCCTCGATGAGTTGATACATTCGGCGAGTTCATGAACTCGATGGGTTGATATAGCCGGAGAGTGGATACACTTGGTGATCGGATACAGTTGGTGAGTAAATTCCCTCGATGAGTTGATACATTCGGCGAGTTCATGAACTCGATGGGTTGATGTAGCCAGAGAGTGGATAGACTTGGTGATCGGATACAGTTGGTGAGTACATTCACTCGATGGGTTGATACATTCGGCGAGTTCATGAACTCGATGGGTTGATGTAGACAGAGAGTGGATACACTTGGTGATCGGATACAGTTGGTGAGTACATTCACTCGATGGGTTGATACATTCGGCGAGTTCATGCACTCGATGGGTTGACGTAGCCAGAGAGTGGATACACTTGGTGATCGGATACAGTTGGTGAGTACATTCACTCGTTGAGCTGATACATTGGGTGAGTTCATGCATTCGATGGGTTAATGTAGCCGGAGAGTGGATACACTTGGTGATGGGATACAGTTGGTGAGTACATTCACTCGTTGAGTTGATACATTGGGTGAGTTCATGCATTCGATGGGTTAATGTAGCCGGAGAGTGGATACACTTGGTGATCGGATACAGTTGGTGAGTACATTCACTCGTTGAGTTGATACATTGGGTGAGTTCATGCACTCAGTGGGTTAATGTGGCCGGAGAATGGATACACTTGGTGATGGGATACAGTTGGTGAGTACATTC
Source organism: Liolophura sinensis (assembly GCF_032854445.1). Lineage (NCBI taxonomy): Eukaryota > Metazoa > Mollusca > Polyplacophora > Chitonida > Chitonidae > Liolophura > Liolophura sinensis. The sequence continues at coordinate 26,349,487 of NC_088306.1, forward strand.
ACTCGCTGAGTTGATACATTGGGTGAGTTCATGCACTCGATGGGTTGTTTTAGCCCGGAGAGTGGATACACTTTGAGTAACTTGGTGAGCTGATACACTGAACAAATAACATGCTACAGTATAAGGCGATGTGCCGATACAATCATCTTGATGAGCAGATGCACTGGAAATATGGCTTCAGTGTGGACATTAAGAGTACAGTCTTGTAGCAAACCTATGTGTCCTGATTACCATCCCATATACTTCACTCATAGCATGTCAACGATTTAATAATGTAGGCTTCCGCCTACCATAATGCTGGCCGCCGTCGTATAAGTGAAATATTCTTAAGTACGGCGTAAAACACCACTCAATTAAATATATACAATGTAGGCATGCTTATCGTTGACGACTTTTGCAGATTTTGCATTCGTTTAATATCTTACACTATAAACAGGCCAAATAAACTAGGATAAAGGTACAGGCCATAGATTTAAACCATTGCATTGAAACAGACATTTAGTTTAATTTACGGACCGTTGAATACAAAAAATAGTTAAGAGGCCAATGACAGTGCAGGTGGATGACGTTTTCTCTGTCAAACTTTACACTGTAACACTGCAGTTTTCATGGAAAACTTACCTTTCCGATGTTTTAAGGAAAACGCCAGTGAGACATCCTCTGGCACCCTGGCTTAACCAGAAATGGACTGGAAGGTTAGCAAAACTAACTACACCTTTACAAACAACGTTGTGATAACGGGAAAAAACCCATCAAAAATGGGCAATTCAATGATAAAATATATACACACGACTATCACATATTTATTTGATTCTTGTTTCACGCCGTACTCTGGAATATCTCACTTCATTCACAGTTATACAACCGAGTTACGTTCTTGTCATCAGTCAAAAGCCAGATAGACAGTACAAAGTTTACATCACAGTGTTAGGCCAATTTTAATTGTTTTCAACCTAATTCACCATTTACAGGAACTCATCATTCAAAGGGTGATGATATTTTCGTAGTACTTAGACAAGGCGTTATACACAATTTGCAGTAATATGACTTGGAATGTTCAACCACTCCACGAACAATACCTTTGCTATGTTTTCTCATGTAGATTCATCCGAGCTAATTTCTGACAGATTTCGAAGGGTGTAGTTGTTTCGAGGTTTGAAATGATGTTGACCCTATTGTACCCCCTAGTGGTTACCAGAGAACAGACACAGGTTTTCTGTCCGCTGGGCATTATGGCTTTCGCTACAGCTCTTAACTCTGTTTTCACGGGTAATTCCGTGCTTGAAACAAGCGTCGTGCAAGGGCTTAGTCAGTCGTCAAGAATTTCAATAAAATTCCCAAACTGATTAAAAACAGATGGCATGGTAACCGAGTAAATTGAGTGATGAATAAAGACAGAAAGTATCTTAAAATCAAATGATGCAAAACAATGCATAGGTATTTTCTGCTGTATGCGACAGTCTTCAGAGAATGCATTGGTTTCAACATTATTTCATACATGTATGGAATCATTGCGAAAAGCACGTCCAAATTATATGGCTTAAGTTTACCTTTCATTAGTTAATACGTTAATACTTCAAGAGTTTCCAGTAGTTACGAACAGTGTGTATCAAAAACAACATGCAGATACTGTACGGTTTATGGAAATGGAAATGCAATTATATGAATTAAAATATAAACAGACAGAACATCAGAAATCTTAAACTTAGCAAAAGAAACTCAATCAACCGTGTGAAACCAGACCACAATTAAGTGGACATTCTATGTCACCACCATGTGCCACGTATACCTTTAGTTTCCGGGAAAGTATAAGCATACCAAAGGCATCTCGTAATCTGCGCATAAAATGCAGACATAGGGTTAGTTTGATAACATATTATTCAGAAATATGAAGAGATGTTTGGATTTTGATTTCAACTGAGCAAAACATGGATGGTCTTTAAGTAGACGTATATATACAATTCATTAAAGCGGAAGGACAATTTCAATTTGAAGCGGAAATTGCATGTTCGTATACTGTACACATATGTGCTAGATTTCTTGGTTTATTGCAATAATATATGCTCTCCCGTTTTCTTTTCAAGAGCCTGGTCGCTGTACGCGTAAAATGCATAAATGCCTGAGGCGTGAACACAACATAGTGCTGTTTCCTGCATACCAATTACGACTAGATAAGCGAAGTCTATGTTTAAGTTTGGAATGGAGATTTACATATTGATTTTCAGTGTTACTTCCCATAGCTGCATGTCCCTTGTGTGTGTGTTGTTCGCCAGTTACGCGCCATTAGTTTCACAATAAATAAACAATATTGATCAACAGAATTGAACAACTATCTAAATACTACATTCAGTTCCATTTGCAAACCGTTATAGAGCTGCGATAAAAATGCCTAGGTTAACCAAAACAAGCCCTCTTAGGCGTAACCGTTAATTGATAAACATACCATGCAACGAGTTCACACACATATAGGTGAAATTAGCTGATGCATAATGCCTTTGTCAAATCCGAAGTTTATAGCGCCAGTGACATACAGTCATAAAAAAAACAATAATGCAAAACAGCAAAATATGTAGATGGAAATATAATATTTACGTTTTTGCAAATAACAAAGGTATCAACGAATTCGCCCGTTCTCAATTATATCAATATAAACGAGTGATATATACCTTGCGAATAATAGTAATTTACCAAAATTCATTTTCTCAAAATAAGGTGTGGTTATATACCAGTCGTATAGATAATCGTACGTAATCGGTGTAAAATATATATCACTGTTAAGACGTTAATATACAAATGATATAAAACAAACAGACATACAGTGTAAAGTGAGTAACGAAAGCCATGGCCATGATGTGATAACTAGAACTGGTCACACCTTGCCCACTGAAAAAGGACTATTGTAAATATATATGCCCCATTTCATACGAATATACATAAAGCCGCTGTCCGTACACCCCTGAGTATAGCGGTTTATATACGTACATAAAAAAAATTAACAACAAAAGTTGTTTTCAATGGATGAATATGCACATCAGTGCTTTGCACAGCATGCACGCAGCACGTTTTAACACAGCGGTAAAAACTATTGCATGTTCATATAAAAAGGAAATATTTGAATGATGCATTGTGAACAACCAGTATAATAAAGACGTACATCAAACAACAAACCAGAGTAGCGGCGGTGAAATACAGCATCTTAAGCCTCTTATAAAACATATGATAATTTGCCTATATAACACAACAATATAAGTCTGATATTTATTTCTTTTGGTTTACGTTATATTACATAAATGAAGTATAGATATTTAAAACTTCGGCATCATATAACTTTTACGTGATGACATAGAAGCGTTCGGGTTTATAATTCTCGGGGAGCATGTTTTTTTCACCCTGATTCGATATAGGTGATAGTGATGCCATATTCTATTATAGGCGTATGTTACTTGACCTACCCTATAATCACCACATAATTTTAAATGACAAAGATTCTCTACATATATAACATAAGGAATTTTCCATTGCAATACGACGGAATGTCATATCAAGTACAAATAAGATTTGTCTTGTCATTATGAAGGTAGCTGTAATCGTGGGCTACGTATTATACTGAGCGATTTAAACTGCGTGCATGTATACGTCATGCACAGGACTTAACATCAGTATGCACGGTGGCTTTTTGTGACTGAGAATAAATGTGAGAATTGTAAAGCTTGACTTACATGGAAGTGGTTTTATTGTTGGAAACATACAGTGCTGTCCTTACAAATACACAAGGCGACATAGGCAAATATTACATTACAGTTATACTAACGGTGATCAGGTTCCATTCTGCTACAAGGAATTCATGGGCAATAGGATACATTGTGAGCCCTTAGAACATAAACTGAGATGAAGTTGCAGACGCTGCATTTGAATCTACTGCATTCTTGGTCCAAAACAACAACTAGAACTCGCGTGCTTTGGAAAAACCAGACGGTTGGCCTTCTAAATGTATATATACCAAAGTGGAAACCCGTATATCCTTTGTACATGCCGACAATCTACATGCAATCGCCTAGTCTGCGAAGTGCTCAATAAGATTGCTTCAGTTTTCATAAAATTACATCGGATTCCATACCTATATGCAGATAATCTGCAGCTGTGTTTCAAAATTACTAAATAAAACTTTTTGGTAAAGAAATTATTCAAGACTTTTTATCGCAATTAAGGTGGACGTGTCAAAACCTAACCTATCCTAACCCTATATATTATAGTTGATCGATATTGCAGCGGTGTTATATATGTATAATAACACTCTCAGTTTTGATAACTTACTTAATCAAGCCCATTACAGCATTTCTACAACTAAAACAAAGCCAACTGGTAAACAATGCACGTGTTCACAACCTTACGCTCAGACAGCATTCTGCACTGCGCAAGAAAAGTCTAGGTGTTGTTTTCGGTAAACAACCACCTGTTACTGTGAACCTCGTGTAGTCTGAATTCAGCAGGCTTGGTAATTAAAAAGTCAGTTAACGAGATGTAAGAGTTTTCTTCGGGATTTATCTGGTTTGCTCCATGTACACGACATAAACTGTAGTCGTCACCCTGTAGCTAAATAGTCTTGAGAACAAAACAAAACTTTTTGCCGAAAATGAGTGTGTGGGTAAATGAAATATCTGTGATAAGTGTTCTGTCGTAAGGCAAAGTACACGTGTTTGTCTAAGCTACTGTTCATCCTTGTTCAGGTAGGCTACATGTAATTCCAATCACAAAATACCACCAGATATTAACATGTCGATTTTCTGGCACGAAGAGCCAAACGAGATCCAACACATATTATTTATCAACGTATTCTTATCAACGCAAGCTCCTTTTTGTAACCTATTTAAAATAAGCTACATTAATAAATGCATGAAAAAAAGAAGAAAAATATAATTTAAAAAAAAAGAAGGAAATTCTTCATTTCATGGTGATGAAGCGAAACTGCTTTCAGTTAGGACTAAATTTCTTTTACATCGTCATGTTTTGAAGTGTTAGACGAGAAAAGTGATGGGGGTGTGGAGGCCCGAGTGGGGTGGGAGATAGGGGTGGGGGTGGGGGTTTACGCCGTGGAGTGGGGTGTATGGCAGGTATACGTGTACTTGTAGCGTGTATGGTACACACATATGCACAAGGACATATGAATGACTTGACACAAATTATTAAAGACACTGCTGCTAGATTACATGCAGATGGGAACTGGAAAACTAGCTTATCAGGTCTACTTACCCGAGCAGCCTATTAATCCAGTGGTTACACTAATCTTCACGAATCCATCGTTCCTATAATCTCAACAACGATTTTCTTGAACTTCCGGAATTGTGGTATAAAGCGCGCAGATGCTATAAGCGATCATACATTTGAAACTACTCGTTTCAAAGCCCCCCTTCCCTCTTCCCCACCTCCATCCCCCGAGGGGAGGGGGCAATAAAGGGTGTGATACATCTCCATAAGCCCTCTGTCAACTTTTTTTTTGCCAGTGAAAGTTGCAGACTTTAAACTGTTGTCAGATACCATACTGGTTTCATATCGAATTGTAGTACAATATTCAGGAAGGCCTTTTCACGTTGCCTGGTCGAAATGGGTCCAACGATGTACGGGCCTTGTGTTGGAGCGGTGGATGTTTCATGTACGGTACGTCCAGAGAGAGATAAGCCCCGGACTTCATGACGGTAACTTGCACATCGGCGCCTTTGGAACGTCTTCGAACCTTGTGTCATTCTGAAATTATTCCACGCCGCTCATGCAGTATATAACGTTAGAGGAAAAAGTCAAAAATGACTCAACAACGAGTAGGAGCGAAGGTTTTTATTCAGGAGTGGAACACTGAGAGATCTATCCCGTAGAGTCGGGTTATATACTGTATAGAAAGCTTGGGGAGATGCCGGCATGAAGGCATAGCCGCATGTCTGTATCACCCGGCCGACACTGGGGCGCGGCGTCACACGAGCACCGAGGGATGGCCAGCCGGCGACCCAGGCCCCGGAGAGCTGTCATACGCACACTAGCCGAGCGCGGGCTGCCTGTGAGAGGCATATAATTACCGTATAGTGAGCGAAATTACGCTTTATTGAAATAGCACCGGGTAATCCTGCCGGCACTCGGTGGTTATTCAATATTCCGTTATTGATTCCGCCAATAAGAGCACACCTCCTAATCTATCCTTTATTTACAACCTGGCTAATATCTCATCCGCGGCCGTTATTTAATAAACCCGCCTCCGACTTTTTACTGCTACCCCAGCGTGATTTTCAAATTATCTTTCGCCGTTCCGCCCGAGCCATATTTTATGATTTGCTCACGACATTGGCGATGGCATTTTGCATTTCCTCCATCTGGAAAATGGTCTCTTAACAGAGTAGTCATTGCTTGGCCTGAGTCGTTTGTTTACAAGCCTTTTAGTTACTTTGTTTACAAGTGCGCTGGTCGGCAGATTTCGGATAAGGTTCTTGGAAGTGGCCTGCGGTTTCCGACGAACAAATCCAAATGTCATCCAAACTTTGGAGCCTGTGTCAGTTTTTCCTCACAGCGGAACTTATCGCAATTTGTTGGGAAGTCGGAGAAAAAGAAAACTTATACCGCCTCCCGAATCAAAATATACTCTGTACGAAACCCCACCAAGTGAGTAAGCAAATGCGCGAAAGGACTGAAAATTGAGACGTGTCAAAGAAGCGGCACTCCGGTGATATAAAAATTGCCCGCGCGTCGATCCAGCCGAAATGGACTTCAAACGAGTAAAAAGTATAAAATAACAATACAAGAATGTAAAAAGATATAGCTAGAATAACAACAGATTCAGACCCGCGGCGTAATCTCGCCATTCAGACTCGTTAACACCTGGGCTGAAGATCGACCTCCTCTTTTTCCAACGAAAGGTATGGTATCAAATAATATGGGACGATTGAACGTAAACACATATACCACAACGTAGCCTACGTAAGGAAAGCTCGTTGGAGAGTCGAGATACAGAAGGATTAAAAGCGAGATGAAGACTGTGGAATAAAGCCGTAAATTCCACAGTGTAAAGAGTGTTTTTAGTTTTGCTTTATATTGTCACAGTTTTTTTTATTTAATTCTTTACAATTTTGTTTTCATTCATTTTAAAATAAGATGAGTTCCGTTACAATTCCAAAGGTCACTCTGTTCCCCTGAAGAAAGCCTTATAGTTTGAATTTAAGGTATCTATTAAAGCAAACAAGATGTCAGATGTTATACTGCGAACGAATGCCTGTATAGTCCTTTGTTTGTTAAACTTAACTACATGCACCTTTGTAGCCAACAAAGGTAGACAAACAAGAAGAAGCTTTACCTCTCTGGGTAGTCTTAAATGTGAATATGATCGCTAGCCAATGAGAAGGAAGAATTCCGGGAAATCCCCTTACGTCGCTGATTTTGATTGCACAAAAGCTACACATGGGTCTCGTTTGACAGTATACACGGGTAGAGGTGAGTACCGAAATTTACTGAAGCTTATGCCAAATTACCTCCATACACTGAAGATCTCAGGGCCCCAGACGACCCTGAAATATTCGTACTTACATTGATGTGTTTAATGCAACTTCATTCGTTTACAAAAATCGTTAAAAAATCAAGAATACGGTCAACACAAACCTTACAAATCCGATTTTTTAAGAGTCAACATCGTTTTCGAGTTTTTTTAAGGAATCTGCTTTATTTTGTAATGTAAACAGCGTGTGAATAGTCTAATCAAGGTGGCCACCAAAGCAGGGCAATGTAGCCTAGCGCTACCTCGAGATAATGCGAGAAGTGTGGTGGTCACAGATGTATTTTCGTTATTCATTAGCAACGCTCAACATAAACCACCAAAGAACTAAGGAAGTGTATAAGGTGAGAATTTAGGGAGGATTCAGGCAATGAGAAACCGTCAGCAGTTTTCAATGATGACATCAACAAGGTGCAAGTCAATAGTAAATGTCACTTCCGGTATGTAGAATACCGATCTGTGTGCAGTGTGCAGTGTGCTGAAGCTTTTCTGAGGTCAGCAGTTATGCCTATAAGTTCTTTTGTATTCCTCACCATTATAGTAGCGGCAAAAGCACTCTGTGTGGCATTCAGTCATAGGTGGAACTATTGGAATAGATCTGTCGCACAACCTGTCAGTGAATGCAATAGGGAACTGAAACAAAAGATTTCCGCCTATTTCACAGGTCTGGCGGGTATACATATGCACACATTTTGTTCTTTCGCGTGATACACTCAATTCTCTGTTGTGCTGGCACAAGGGTGAAAAGAAAAAGCGAGACATTATACAAGCAAGTTAGCACCACAGCTGGTTCAATGACTGAATGAATGAATGATTAGAGGTGGAAAGAATCATGTTGGTGGAAGACAAATATATTGTCGGATAACTACATGCAAGACCACACAACAGAGCAAAGATAGCCAACTTTATGCAAGACCACATAAGAGAGTCAATTTCATGCAAGACCACACAAGGGAGCTAACTTCACCAAGACCACGCGAGAAAGCCAACTTCATGCAAAACCACACATAAGAGACAACTTCATGCAAGACCACACAAAAGAGCCAAATTCATGCAAGACCACGCAAGAGAGCCAAATTCATGCAAGACCACACAAGAGAGCCAAGAGCGCCGACTTCATGCAAGACCACACATGGGAGCCAACCTCATGCAAGACCACTCAAGAGAGCCAACTTCATGCAAGACCACACATAAGAGACAACCTCATGCAAGACCACACGAGAGAGCCAACTTCATGCAAGACCACGCAAGAGAGCCAAGAGCGCCGACTTCATGCAAGACCACACAGGGGAGGCAACTTCATGCAAGACCACACATGGGAGCCAACTTCATGCAAGACCACACAAGAGAGACAACTTCATGCAAGATCACGCGAGAGAGCCAACTTCATAGAAGATCGCACAAGAGACTCAGCTTCACACAAGACAAAACCGTCACAAAAACCTAATGCCACCAAGATGCCGAAAACAACAAACGCTGGGGAAATGAAAAACAATTTCTCTGTACGAAAATCCGTGACCCAGCGATCGAATGTATATAAGTAGCAATCAATCAAATTAGAGACTACAAGGGAATACGTGTGACACGTGACATGACTGTCGCGGTTTGGTCGTTATGAGGAAGTAGTAGGTGCGACTGCGAAGTTCCATATTACTCCGCCATAATATTTAAACACATGATTGTTCCAGCTTGACTCACTTTCCTTGCCAGCGTTACAACAAAGGAGTAAATGGTATTGGGTTTTGGGATTGCTGAACATACTACCGAGATATCCATGCTGGCAATAAATAGCATAACGGCACAATAATGGTTATGTTGTACTGGGAAAATTCAACAAAATACGACAAGTTTCAATCTTATTGTAATTATATCTCTTTTGCCCAGTGGATTTCAAGTAGCTTTGATTAAGAAGAGGCAACTGTAAACCAAATTAATGCATTCAAAATAGTCAGTCAAAGTAATACATTAAATAAAGTTACAATTCAATACACATCTTTTAATTTTGATAATTCAGTTAAGATCAACAATATAAACTATATGGAATAGAGATTACATAAAAAGAAAAAATTGAGACAGCATGTGCTGATAGCAGTGCAAGGCACTACAATTATTTCCTTGAAACAGCTTTTTTCCTAGGAAACAACGTTACCTTGTGTGCTTGTAATGATAAAAAAATCCCCAAAGATTCAGTAATTATAACCTATAGTTACTCCACACATCAGGGAAATTCGTGGTGAAGAAGAATTATTTTGATTGAATAATTCGAAAGATGACAACTGTATAAGCGCCAGTAATTTTCTAAGTAGCGGTTCTCCCCAATAAGCTTTGTATTTGAGGGCAAAGACTTTTATCGTGGAATGCTAATTAATCTAGATCGCCTATTTATTCTTATCGGCTCCTGTTTCCGCCTTACGCAGCTTTTACATTCACATTTCATGTTAATTTTGCCAGACTTTAAAGAAGTCTTTCACACTTTACAGATCCATTCACAGTTAAACATAATAGATAGAATTTCCACATCAAACGTTTCATCCAAATTACCGTACGTCGGATCGATGAACCGGTTTCCGGTTGTCGTTCAACCATCAGTGTTCAGCCTTCTCTGTTGTTTTGGAAACTTCATCGAAAACCAGTCTTGCGATTGCGTTACTATGACGGGCTCGCTAACGCGGTCTTAATTCTCTTTGAAAACAGTACAATAATGTTACCTCTAATGCACTGACACAAAGCTTCTGAAATAATTGTATACAGTCACTAATAAGCCTGCTGGCGTCAACATCTTTTGAACGCACTTTGACAGGCGATGATCTGTTGTGGCCTTGTATAGGATGTTCGGCAGTGACAGAAAAGACACGAGTCCGCGCACCATTAAGCAGACTGTATAATACTAAATGCCCAGCGTCATGATAAACAGCTGATTTTGTTTTACCTTCTCAGAAAGACTTAAATGAATTCAGGTCAGTAGTACCCCTGAAACCAGACCAAATAATTTCCGTTGTTAACGTTTAAAATTTTATCTTTTACAAGCAGATAGTGTGATGTGTGGCTTGAAAGAGATAGTGACGGAAAATGTAATAACGTTATGAATATAGCTTCAACTTTGCTCATTTTTCCGTTATAACATTTACATATACTCTTTAAAATGTATCTTTGAGTAAAAAAAATAGGTTTGGCACAAATCCACATGGAGTGAATTTGAATGTGGATTTTTTTAAAAGATGTTGCGTATAAGGGGTAGTCCCTTTCAGAACACTTTCAAAAGAAAATATTATGATGGAATGTTACATCGTGTCTTACGCCATTCACAATTACATCAAATAATTATGTATACATTTACGATTTTATGCAAATATACCAAACTCACTTGTCCAAACCGTCACGCTCACACCACATACAGATTTACTGTTCGACGGCATTTGGTAGTGAGATTTAAAAACATAGATTTATCAGCTCAAACATGTTCTTAACAAACAAAGAAATGCATATATGGCTTTCAGAATAGGAAATTGGACTAAGAAATATACATTATTATAAACCATATATGGAAAGAAAAAAAATGTGTGTGATGTTTGTGACGGGAGGTAGTGGGGGTTTTTTGAGTTTTTTTTAATGTTTAAGGACGAACAAAATCTACAGTAGCAATATTTTGGCTGAATATTCCTCGCAGTATCACCAACGCACTTGTACCTTTCCAAGCACAGTGTCAGTCTCATAGGGCTATAAGGTCATCTCTTCGGCCGTTTAGTCATACCCATCTTAGCATGACGCCAAGTTGCCATGGTAACACGAGCCGTAGTCATGCATATTTTGTAAGTTTAATCAAATTCTAATAAACTTCCCGCGGTTCGAAGAAAATTGAATCCTCGCTAAATCACTCGGTTGTCGGTGCTTCGGAATACTTAAAGAGATGCCAGACTCTAAAGCCGATGCCCTGTCTCACTGTACTGAAGAATTGTGGGATGTGCCTAGATGCTTCTGAATATAAACTCGTAACTTGAAACAAACCCCTGATGCATGAATTAAGACGGTCGACCTAAAAACAGCACAGATATTCTTTCTTAAATCATGGAATTGATATCTTCCAACGTAGATTGCTTTTCTAACATTGGATTTCAAGAATGAAGTAGTACCCAAATCATAATTAGGACCTATTTCGAACTGAGGGTTAAAACGTGGTCGAATTTTTTCGACCACTCATCATTTTAAGAACTACTGTAAATGGTTCTTTTCAAATAACGCGTGAATAACTATTTTACCCATAATTTAAACCTTTCTTGGGAAAGATACTGGGCAAATGTGGGTTTCTTTGTACGATTACTTCATCTTGAAACCTGAAGGTCGTCACATGAATGAGGATTGTTGAGCTCCGAATCGATAAATGCTGTGTGTAAATAACAACTGCCAAGGGCTTTGCGAACTCAGCTGTACTGGGTTCGAATCAATGAGGTATTAATTTTTACCTACATATTCTAGTAAACTATTGGGCCGGTATAGAGTTATCAGGTATGAGTCCATATGTTTCTGGTTCAAACCTCGCTATGCTCGTTTTTCTGTGTGACATTTACACTTCAAGCACCTAAGGTTACAAATAACACCAAAGAGCCCGTTCGAATATAACGACGTGATCTGATTCAACACCGCGCCACTTCCGGCCTGGTTTACCTTGATATACTTGTCATGGCCTATCTCATCGGCTCGATGACAGGGGGCGCTGTTATAAGGGAGGTAAACGGCGACTCCTGGGGTGAGAATAATCACCTTAGCGCCGAGGTAATAAGAGGTGAGAAGGTGATATCCACAGGGTAAGTTGTCAGGGCCAGGCGGGGACATTGATATCTACCAAGATAAGGGCCCTATACTACACGCTTTGTACACTGCCGATTTGCACCTTGATTACCCGACTGTGTTTAACACCGATAAGCCTTTGTGGTCGTGATCCTTGATATCAATCAAACCCCTTTACACGCTCTGCGGCACAGGACTATCCCCGCCCAGTTAACACTCGTCCAGGAAATCTCAGACCCTGATCCCTCTGGGATAATCACAGGTGCCCCTCCCCCTCTCCACCCGGCCTGGTCAAGGCGACCATAGTGCAAGCGTGGTCAAGTTATATGGCCATTATAACGCGAGCCCAAATTAATCACGCGTTCATTCTTTCCATTTGCCGTGTATATTTTTATTGAAGTTTTGTCGAGTTAAAGAGAATGAACAATTGATTAATTCAAAAGCACAAATTACCAAGATTACTTGTGCAGATGTTTCGATTACTCAGCCTTTTTATGTTCTTTTCCCGTACTTTACCACATCTGTAGTATGTATATGTTTTAAACAGTTAGTAACCTTGAGAGTGTGTGCCTCACTGTATAGCGCATTGAAACTTGACCAGTGAGATCAGTGGATCGAATCCAGATTTCGCTGCGGCTTTACATCAGAAAGTTTCTTAAGCGCCTGGCGAAGGACGGTACATGGTTTAGTTCACGTTTATATATATATATATATATATATATATATATATATATACGATAAAATTTTAAAATCGCATTCATATTTATATAAAATCGCATATTATAATTTATAAAACTGTGCATATATAGCAAAATCTGATAGCATATACATGTTAAATTGAAAAGGCTATATGACCACTGTAGTAGACATGTTTTCTATAAAACACCAATGTTTTGGAGAAAACGTTGGAAATGATTGACTGAAAACAGCAATGTTATAAAAAGGACGCCATCCTATGTTATAGAAAAAACATGTATAGTACCACTTTATATACACGTAACGCGTTTATGGATAAAACGTCTGTGCTCAAATAAAAAGAAGCAAGGCGTTTGGAAATTAATGAGTGTGTTTTTGTAAATACATGTCATGCGTCGTTAATATTTGCAGGATATGTATATACAAAACTATTTTTATGGTATAAGCCAATAGCCTTTAAATATTTTATCACAGAATCATCAGCAACGCTCTCAACTAATTGATGTATAGAACTGGCATCATAGAACTTTAGTAATGGTCCATACAGTCAACTATGGAACACGTTTGACGCGTGTAATGTCCTATATAGTCAACTAATAGGCTGACATGTTTCCATCATCACATATGACCCACTCTAGGTCTATACCTAGTTGGTATCCGAACCTGTGACCTGGTAGTAGGTGTCCCCCGGGCTCTGTCCGGTTTCCTCTCATCATAATGCTGGCAAACGGCGTACAAGTGAAATATTCATGAGAACGATGTAAACCACCAATGAAATAAATACAGGAGTTGGTATTCGTATTGTTGTTTTTTGAGGAGACGAAAAAACATCATAGGTAAAGATAGAATCTTAGATCCCATGCATAGGAACATAGGGGCATGACAAATCCCCTGACGAGACGACACAGTCGAGTCGAGGAGAGCAGGACTGGAGATTTAATTGGCCTAGGGTCTTCGGCGATATGCAGATGCCTCACACTAATCAGTGGGCAAGACAAAAATACCGAACCACATCAAACAACCTTAAAAACTAGTGCTGCCTGACAATGAATACATGGACATTTTCCTCCCCTTGCCACTGATTCCACACTGACGCTGCTTACTGATTTTGCTTACAATTCTTCTTTTCAAAGGAAATAGTAGAAGTCTTATATTTTGACCCAAATATAGTTTTAAACAATTTTATTCATTTAATTCGACGTATTTATTATGTTTCAGAACAGACTCGAGCGTGCAAATAGCTGCGTTTCAACTGTCAAAGCTAACTGGGAACTATAGTATTTTATTGGCACGTGGTACTCTAAACAACAAAATAGGAGATTGGAAGATATAACTTCGCGTGCTAGCTTTATCTCAATGCAGCAACGCGTCTCGCGATATGTTTGGGGAGGAGGGGGTTGCTTCTGTTTAAAATAATAAAAACAAAAAAATTTCTCAATTTTTTGTTGGCCGCTCGATGTGAACGTTCTTGGTAATTTTCTTAGCTGTGCGGCATGTGATAGGATTTGAAATATGGCATATCTGAGCAATGTTCAGTCGTAGTTAAGGCTAATTTTATCTGTTATGACTGAGATACATTTACCAAGACTCCAACAACGCCAGCGACTGGTGACTCCTGTTGGTCTGCATCACTGAAGTAACTTTATCCCTACAGAACGTGACTCCATCGACTGATGATGAGAACAAGGGGTCAGTGGTCGCCTATCGCAGTATCACTTGAAAACACTTGAATTCGTGTAAAAACTCTTTGAAGACAACGCACATGGAGTGATTAAAAGCTACTTTATGGCAAAGCCAAAGCCGTGAATCTTTTGATAGCGTACAAAGGCCTCAATTTTCGTGAAGAGCTTTAAATATCTTGAGAACAGTGCGCGCTTTATGATGCTCAAGAGAATGCTGATGTCCGATCGGTGCTCTTGTTGAAAAAGAGTCTTCTAGCCCGAGGGAGAAAGACGGGACCCATATAGCCTTGTCGAACTGATGTCCACAAAGCCTACAGAGCTGTTTTGTGACTGTGTTGATTTTATTGCAGGCGTTCGACGAAAAGTGTTGTGGTGTATTTGATACTATAGACAGGTTAAAGCTGTCCCGTCCAACAATGGACACAAGAGATCGCTTGGATGTTCAAGTCTTTTATAGGCCTACGAGTCAGCTCTATATTCTTTCAAGCGCAACGGCTTAAAAGCTACAAAAAAGGAGGGTATTAAAATGTTTATACAGTTCAAAGCTCTATAAAACTTCCACGAGAAAAATGATTCATTTAATCTGACGCTTCATATGTTCCCGGGAACATCATTTATCACGGTCGTATGTAAGGGTTCTCGTCAATCAGGTTGGAAACTGAAGCCGACCTTAATTATACGTTGTCACCCGGACCTATTTGAGGGGTTTTGCTACTCTCAGGTTTTGGATGGAATTCAATTCCCATATAGACAATGGTAAAAGGAGCGACATCTCGTCATTTTCTTTCTGGGGTGACGGTTTGCCTTTATACCTCTGGCCAGTTACACGAGTGAAGGAGTACGAGGGGTGGAAAGTATTGGTTGGGGGAGGGGGGGGGGAGTGGCAGGGGTTAATGGCACTTGTGATATTACCCGCTAAATCCGACGCGTCGACAACAACATGACATGCAATGTGGATTTTCCCAAAGCCACCGTTTGGCAACAACTGTTTTCATTTGCTTATAATGACATATAACATACCGTGAGTTTTTAAATAATTCTTCACAAATTTGTCCCAGGATCTCTGATACACCTGTCTGGCATTAATCGATCTAGAAGGCTAGTTTAAGTATTACTAAAATCGACGCTTCTGTCACAAATATTCAAGTAAGCCTCGACATACATATTACACTGAGACCGTTTATAATTTTAGCTTCACAGGTAGAGTTTGTTTTACCATTCATGCAAACGCAAACGTTTATATGCCTAACTGTATAGCCGAAAGAAAAAACTTAAGTCGTATAGATTTCAGCTTTCGTGACGTAAAAATATCTGCAAAGCTTACGTCTAGTTCATTTCTTCCACACACACATACATTCCTCAGGTAGTGATTATTGACTCGACAATGTCCAGCTGTACGTCTCAGTCAGAGCTAATGCTGATGAATGAATGACTACTGCTTTACGCCTTAATGGTAATATCTTAGCCATATTGTGGTGATCAAGACTTAACACTGCGTGTGGTGTACATGGAAATCTTGGAAAATTTTTATCTACAGGCAACTTTTCGTCTTGACGGGCATATATTAGACAGCATTAGAGTGCATGGCAGTTTTTGTAGTGTAAAAGTCTTCAATCTTTGTAAATCTACGCGCAAATGTTTCCAGCCATGGAGGAACGGCAACCATTTCCAAACACTTACATACTTTAGTTCGTGCATTGTTGGTCGGCTTTGGCATTTGCTTCTTAAAACAGCCTACAATTTAAATCTCAAAAATATTCACCTTTGACACTTTTGTTCGTTTAAATTTCCTCTGTATTGTCTCTTTATGATATTTACCCCAAAAAAGTACATCGCATTTGCACTACAGATTTGCTTCAAATATAAACATGTGTACCAAATATTTTTCGACGTTTAACACCTATATTAAAACCATCATTTTAAATTTCGGTAATATATTCTGCTTTAAGACCTTGCCTTTAAGATCCTGGTTTCCTCCATTAAAATCAATACAACCATGCTTAATTGATATTTGCCACAAAATACCATATATATATATAAATATATATTGTATATTGACTATTACCTTTGCCTCATCTTTTTGTGTACCAAATATTTTTAAATGTTAATCTCTCCATTTAAATCACAGTACACTCGGCCCTCTTGAAGTTTAAATGTAGCAAAACTAGATAGAATCTCTGCATATACAAAAGAAAAGACACAGCCGGGATTTCTACCGCCGTCATATTGTTATGCCTTGAGTAACGCACCACTACCCACACCTCCATCCCTTGGCATCACCTCCGGGCCCGTCCCACGGAACATACCCGCAGCTTACCTACGGCGGACACGGATGCCTCTTTTCACGTGCCCAGCAGTTGAACCCACGGGAGACGGCCTTAATACGTTTAACCGTTGAGCCCTGGACAAAGCGACGAGTCCCTGATGACTTGTGTCTTTTCTTGACTGATGGGTTTAGTTCGACTCAATAGAGAACTCAAACGTTAAGCACAACGGCGATTTAGACTTCAGTAAATCAGGCAGCGATTGTGTAACCGAGGCACGAGTGAATAGCATTAGTCAATTTATTTTCGAAAAGGTGAAACGAAGACGACAGCTCTCATGTTCAACTACCCAAGGACAAACATCTTGGCCTTATCTAAAATTAATCCTTTCACAATCCCGTCCCCAGGCAGAAATTTTCTTTTCAACGCGCGAGTTTTTCCTACAAAAGGTACATACTGCGAGGTATTAAATACTGGAATACAACGAAAACATCGTGCCATCGCCGTGATATATCTATGATTGGAGTTATAACCTTTAGCGAAGAAAGGCTGTGATATTATAAGGTGAAAATATGAACTCAGTATATAGTACTGACAACGTAACTAAGACACACCTGGTCGGCACGTTAATACTAAACTAACCGTAAAGCCTCTAAATTTGGAACGTAGCCCCTTGGTCCCGGTAGTTCAAAGCTATTGTTTGGCTATGTAATAACATGACGTGATACCAGTATTAGCTAATGCACTTTCGGACAACCGAGCCCGGGACTTTAAAGCAGCATAAGTATAATGTTTAAAATAGGGAACAAAAATTTTTACATTTCAAACTTTACAAATTCAACAGTGTGAACATTGCTTGTACGACAAAAACTAAATAAAGAAATTAGAAGAATGTAGCCCTAAAGTTTCAAAAGGGAAGGAATTTAACTAACATTTTCTTCTTGAGCATCGAAGCCCAAAACTTCAGTGCGGCATCTATCGTTGGATTAAGCCTCGGGCTTTTAACACATTTTGATCAGTAATTAAAAAACTAAAATTAGTCTTTAGACGGTGTAAATTGTAAACAGATTTCATAGTAACAATTGATCTATAGATGAGCAGTATCATGTTTGGGCCAAATTTCGCTTTGTCAGAAATGTGCTCTAGATTGAAAGCAATTTGTAGAAAGATGTTATAAACTTGCTTGGAAAATTTTTCAAAATGCTCTGTGAATCTCTCACGGGACTTGATTTATTTATTTATTTGATTATTTACTTGTCAATAAATATGTATGTTAGTGTTGTACTACCACTAACAAAAGCTCCATATATTTCAGGCCACACGACATACTCTATACTGACGCCACCACATGGCTGAGATATTGCCAATGTGTCATTTAGCCCAATCATTCAGTTGGTTTATTCTAAACATCTTCATACCGTCGCTTTAAATTCAAGATATAACATTTGCATTTTCCTGAGATCTTCTTACCACTTTTTCTCACGGTGGCACTCGTGATTTTCACTTCGAAATCCATTTAGACTAATTTTCAGAGGCTTAACACGCAGTGAAGCAAAAAAGCTCTGCCCCTCTTGGAGACAAGAATTCTGACTGTCATTGCACTTACAGGACAATAGTTACCGATACGTTCTGCACGCAGTTGTCAGCTGAAGCAGCATTGCAACAGAGGACAATTAATTTTTTTTTTGCTTGTTTGATGTTTTATATTGTCCTCAAGAATATTTCAGCATTACAGAGGACATTGAGGAAACTATCCAATGACGTTTTAATACCATACATTTGTTCGTTTATGAGAGTCATGATAACTGTGAAGACTTCCAGTGTTTAGCGGAACTTTGTTTCCAAGAGCAAATATTGTTTGATATATTTTTGAATTTATAGTCGTATTTGTATTGTGAACGAATAATGTCAGATATGGTTCTGATATTTATCACAATTAACTTAGCCTGGAACAATACAACACAATACATGTATTTACATCATACAGAGAGTAAAACCAGAACAGCGGCCACAGCCTGATACTTGACAAATGGTCACAATTAACCTGTAGAATGTGGCCTCTTGTCGTTTTACCACGGTTAGGATAGTCTATATAACTGTTCGTGTAAATGTTGAAATAGTAGCAAACTACAGCCTCTGTCCCCCTCTGCGTCATCATAATGGCTAAAGCAGAATTAGATGAATCAATTGATTGTTACCTGCAAATTTATTTGATGTCACTGGTCTAGAATTACTCAAACATCTTTGTTTTCATCACATTTATAAACAATAACATGAAAACATTGCACCGGAACCGAGCTTTGAGGATGCTCATACAGTTGATCAGCAGAGTCTTGCAGGGTTTATGCAGGAATACACTACGAAAAATGCTGTTTAGACTGAATCACTGATAGCCCTCCGACATCGCCTTCGCTTCAATACAAAATTCCTTAAGAAATGCTTTTTATTTTGTGTATTTTATTACTTACAATTTATATTCTAGCATGGTACACGGTTTGAATACTGATTTCACTCATTCGCCTAGAACATATATCTGGCCTTCTTTCCTACCTCATTCAAAAGATCGGACTGCTTCTCTTTGTGTGATTCCGTCCTATTTTCGTACTTTATATTCCTTCTTAGTTCTTTGGTAGTTTGTGTCAAACATCGTTTTGGGAATTAGCTGTGCGACCTGTAACATCCATCTTGGTTGGCGGCTGGTATACGAATGTCTGTTTCGACGGATAGATTTGTGGTTTAAATTGGGTTCAAATTGGTATCGTAACAGGATGCAGGAGAGCGTTTTGTTCGCACGTACGATTCATGAACATATCAGAGATAAGATTAAAAACCTGTCATACCGTACGTACAAAAACACTATAGCCTTTATACGATATATATACTTTTATACGTGGTGTGTAACTAATATTCTGCTTGAACATCTTCATTATTAAATTTCTTTTTAATTAAGTTTTATCTATTCTGTTGCTCGTATTATTACAAAATTAATACAGCCATGCGTATATGATGTTTACCACAAGAAAATAACAGTGTTTGCACATAGTTTGTCAAAGTACATTGCACATGTAAATGTCTATGAAGAAGTGCTAATTTAATCCAATACTTCCAATCACATCTTCACTCTGTTTGATCATTTTGTTTAGGTACCGGGTGTATATTATGAGATCAAGGATAGAAGAAATATCCATTAATGATGATTTTGTTTTTGTTTAAAATATATGTATCGAAATATATGTATAAGCATATATATATTTCACCTACATTATACATTACATAAAGATTCAATGGGGTCTTCGTTTATTTAGAAAAACAGCAATGGGAAAAGTTTTGCATATACATGTATATTTAACATCTTCTTTTCAGTGTTTGTTGTAAAAGAAAGTTTAAACGCACTGCGTGCATCAATAAAACGTTTTTGTTTTCGCTTGCTTCTTAGGTTTACTGCATTAATTCATGCATTGTGTTTCAATTACCTCCATGCCTTTCTTGGGAGTGATTACCAGCTGATAATTAAGGCGCTGGTTTTGCTAATGATTCTGTTTGGCCGTCATCATTTGCATTTGTTTTGTGATGACTTTTGACGCAATAGGAAGTGTGCCATTGAATGGGTAACAGAGAGTGGCATAACCCTGACGACACAGATCACAGTAACTAGTGGAGATAAATGTAAGGAATGGTTTGTTCTAGACAGTGATAAATCACCCGGGTAATTGCAGTTCTTCTCCTAAACTACGAGCCAATGAGTGTAAACAGAAGGGTATGTTTATCCCTGCTTTGTGTGTTTTTTACCCGAGCATCGTTGACGTCTATAATTTATTCATCAGTCTTGTTTGCCCTTTTTATTTCCTTCATAAATGCTGGCGTTCAGCGGGGAAGAATCAGGCCTTCGACAGCAGCGCTGAAACTACCGCAATTTTCCCCCCTCATAATAAGTCGGAAAATGGAAGGCAATGACGGCGGAAACATTCTCCACTCCACGGGACGTGGCGTCCCGTCGCGCATACGAGGAGAGCTGGAATAGCTAAATTCTGATTGGAGACGACAGATCGACGGGAGTCCGCCAAATCAAGATGGATGCTAAGCGGTGTTGGGAGGTTTGCAGCACGTGATTTTCCTCGGGCTATTTTCTTAGGGCTCTTTGATGGCCAGAAAGTGAAAGAGACGAGACATTCTTCGTATGGCGTTAGACTTTGTCGATGGGATCCAACAGTGTCTAAAATCCTA
The DNA here is from genome assembly GCF_032854445.1 of Liolophura sinensis. Lineage (NCBI taxonomy): Eukaryota > Metazoa > Mollusca > Polyplacophora > Chitonida > Chitonidae > Liolophura > Liolophura sinensis. The sequence goes on from NC_088306.1 coordinate 26,370,663, forward strand.
TCAAATTACCTATTCCGTTAATTACCTCTTTGTTTTTAAAGGTGTCCGTCTGCAGCCTAACAACAGTGGGTCTGACACGTGACCCATTCTTGTGTGCTGTCTCAGAAAATAAACGTCTTTAAAGTATGGTAATCGAGCTTTCGCAATTAAAACTCAAAGCGCTCCTACCACGATGTCTTCTGATCTTCTATAGTCATTCGACATATATTCCAATCATTTCTGTGTATATCAAGGTGTTGGGGTTTAATTTAAATTCCATCGGGTTATGACACAAATTTGCGCCCAATTTAAATCGCAAAGCCTCTGTTTTTGTGTTACAGAGAAGGTGATGGTGGAGGGTCGTAGCTGTAGCAGTAAAACGTCAAGTCTTTTCTGTTGTAAATATGTATAGACCAGAAATCTGCTGGTGAACTAAACATTCCCAACATCTAGACCCTTTGCATTGTTTTAATGTTTTGTTTTTTTCAAATGTGATGATAACACAGCACTGTGAGTAATTGCAGACCAATCACGTATTATAAATTACTGGAAACATCACTGCACGTTTTTACCTAATTCTGCATAAGTCATGCTGATATCGAGAGTGAAATGTGCTAGTATTTAGGCATTACAAAAAACTCTGACTGTGGTAAATTGACAAGAGGCCTTTTTTTCTGAGTTTGCTAACTACCACACAGTCGTCTCTGCTCTGATTTTACACTCGATGCTGTGAGCCTGTAGTATAATATTTTATACCACTTGGTAATTGTTTCAGATGCGCCAACTGCAACAATTTCGTGGAGACAATCTGGTTTGTGTTGACTGCCGGTTTGTGACGTATATAGGCTTCAACACGAGCACAGATGTTGGACAGCAATATAATGTGGAAAAAAAAAACATACAGACTGAAAACTTAAAATCTGTCTATCCGTTATTTAACTAAGTTTACTTTGTTGCAGAATAAACAGCACAACATTCAACATTCAACAAATGATGGTATCATTAATAAAATTAATGTTTTAAACTGAAATGTATTTTTTACTACCGATTTTAAATTGTGAAATACTTGTCTTAAAAATGCCATTTCTTTATTTTAATGATTACATGTATCTGCTAGCGCCATGCAAGAATGCTTAATATGATCTGTGGTAACGCTCTTTAAAAGCAATAATTTCTTACAGAACATTGGCAAGCACATTAAATTTTTTTCCCCGGGTAAATCGATGCGTAGGTCTATAATACAGCTTACCATTATGTAAAATAGGAGTCAAATCATGCGTTTCTTTTTGTATTTTTTTGGGCAAATATGAGTCTTTTACCACGATAACATACTATATCGCTTTTCGGCAAATTGACCTATGTTCTCACTGAAACAAACTAGGACTTGGTCTCAACTGATTTGACCCGGAGATAGAGGCTGTATATGCATTCATCTTTATTACACTTTATCTTTATTATTATGCTTATATGAACATATATTTGTATTCGACATGGAAAGTATCCACGGATTACAAGTCTGAATTTGAATTGAATTGATGTCATGTTAAGAATAATTCATTTGCATCACTGAAAACTGATGACCACTATTTATACATTGTTTCTCACATGTTTTCTTCGGGAACTGATGTTTTCAGTTGTTTTGGAAATGGGTTATGTTATTATCGCGAAGGGGCCTCCGTGACGGTGGAGGTTAGCACGCCAGCGCGGCGCATTGATCCACCAATGCGGTCGCTGTGAGTTGCAGCTCATACTGGCTTCTCTCCGGCCGTCCGTGGGATGGTCTGTCAGCAACCTGTGAATGGTCGTAGATTTCACCAGGGTTCTGCCTTGTTTCTTCCCACCATAAAGCTGGCCGTCGTCGTACAAGTGAAATATTCTTGTGTACGGCGTAAACAGCAATCAAATAAATAAAGTGTCGCCTACACGAGTGGTAGAGGAATGTTTTGACAAACCGCAATCGACACTTTCGTGGGTTCTCTTGTCCACCAAATCTATTCAAAAGAACTTTAGGATGCATATTTACATGATCATTCAAACCATGTTTTTGTATTTTGTATTTACATCTTATTTAATTAATCCAGGACAAAGGCTTTTAATTATACTCCATCGACAGCAAAAGTAAATAATAATGTTTATTCAAAACATCTAAGACGAGGATTGCTGCCATTTTGTTTTTTTCTCCACCCATCCTGTAGTACGCGGATAATTCAAGACAAGTCATCGCAAACGCAGCTTGAGAGCGATGAACTTTCGGTCTGTTTAATTTAAATAAGCACAGAATGCTCATCGTTATCACAGGGTTTTAATTTACCCCTGACAGGTAATTAGGGACCGGACTATTCTCACCGATCTGTTTATTCAAAAGGTATTTATCTTGTCCACAATGCCTTGCTCAAGGATGTCAGTTTCAAAATTCTTCCTATGTTCCATTAGCTGACTCTGTGACCCACCTTAGTCTTGGCACGTGACGGTTCTTTTCCACGGAGCTCAAAAACGCAGATTGTTTTCTATTTCACAACAATGGCATGGGAGTGGAAAAGGTTTGCCATTGTACAGATAATCCCTTGATTTCGCTCTTTTTCTCGAGAAAGTAAATGAAGGTATTTATCTGGACGAAGAGACAGATTAAAACCGGAAGCACACCCTTGGCACGGGAGATACCTCGCGAGCTTCTCTCCGAACGATATTGATGTGAACGATTTGTGTCTTTTGTAAGTGACGGCGAAAAAAATGGTTACAGAAAAAAATCTGATGGGCCAGGACAGAATAGAGATAATAATCAGAGCAAGCCGACGCCAGTATTACAACGACGGAGAGAAAAGGGTTCGCGACCATTAGCAGAAGGCTCTCCTTACACGCCTGGAGAATTTAACTTCCGCTTACCGGTGGAGACGTGCTGTGAGCGCATGCCCGAGCGGCCGAGGTCTCTATGTGCGTGAACCGTTCACAGCTTTAGCTTTATAACTAGCAATCCCATCTGCAAGAGAAATGGCAAGCATATAGTCACGGCTTTCGTCTCGCCCGTTATTAGCTCGCAATGGAAATCGTTCTTTTGTTCGCTGTCGCAATAACAATGGTGTTCATGAGCAGCGCTCATCCTCAAAGCGTGCCGCGGATGCGCCGTCATGTAAACCACTGTCCGCGTTGGCTAATTGATCAAAGGGTGCTAGATAACCTCAAATTAATGGTTTTTGTCCGATTTGAAAATTAAATCGAGATACGATTGATTGAACGAACATATTGGCAACAAGAACACATAGCTTATGCTTTTTGCGTAATGGGCTCGGCTTTGCATTGTACTTCCAACCTAACTGCAAGTGGACATGGTAATAATACAATAAAAACATGCTCTTTAGGTGACAACGTTTCTTGCACTTTTGACATATATTAGCTCTTTACGTGACGTCGACTTTTAAAAAAATGATAACGCCCTTCTCTTTCTGATATAATTAACACCCAGATAATAAAAGCGCAACAGCACGCTTCGCCTTCCGCTTGGTGTCATAAAATATCCACCGACAGATATGGCCTAATCTGTGTTCGACTTTGATCAATTAAAATACAATAAAACTGGGAACATCCGCAGAAGAAACTCCTGTGTCAATACACTACGATAACGAGCATTTTGCATTTTGTCAATTATAAGAACATTTCCATTTTCAGGTACAAGATGAAAGCGCTACCTGGCAAGCAATTATACCTCTTTATGCGTCAGGTAAGGGGCGCATGGGGCATTATGGCGATGGTGGCATGGTGATAAAGTATGTTTATGAGGCATTTGGTTGGACATTTTTGCAGAAATATCAAGAAACACTAGGGAGAAGAAAATGTGAAATTTCCTTATATCAGGTGACGACCCAAAAAGTTTTTGTTTTTACAGGAACATAAAAATATCTAGTTTGTGAAAGCAAATATAGCTTCATTTAGAAGACAAAAAGCAACGTAAATTCAAAAATGGTTTTCGTTCGTTTATTTATTTATTTATTTATTTATTTATTTATTTGGTGCTTTGTTAACGTCACTTATCACTGACGCTATAACTCTCAGGTTTCCTTGTGTGGTTTTCGATAGGGAGGAACAGGAAATTTCGCGAGTCTCGAAATCAAACGAAAGTGTCATTTGTCAATAGTATAATAATTTTCACATTTCTTTTTCCTGAGTTGTTGTTCTGCACTAGCACGCTAACCACTGAGCCACGGTAGCCCCCAAGTTATGTGTGTCGTACACTATGAAACCCATTTATTGAGACCATACTATCACACGCTCTCTTGTTCCAATCATTCCATGACAACGTGACAAGTTCAGCTTGCAGAAGTCGGTTACAATACATTTAAGCGGCTTACACAAACCTTGTATGACCCGTAACACTGCACCAGGAAAATCCAAGTGAAGGCAATCTTCACCATTACTCCCCTTGACGTTGAAATCTTCTGTAATCCTATCATGCTGACTGGCTATATAGCGCTCGGACGGCCTTACGTAATCCCTGAAAAAAAGCTCGCATGCGAATGCAGACGGGGGTAATCCTGTCATTGAGCCTACCGTTATGTAAACATCAGTCAGTGCGATACGAACACTGAATTCATGCATCCTCAGCTGCTTAGGCATGTCTTTCTTAAGAAAATGAGCAGAATAGCCTGTAAATGTCCGAGTATTACATTCTCATTAATTTGTTGTTGTTGTTGTTTTGCTCCTAATTAATGTGGCTTAAACATTTAATTTTAGACATATAACTACGGTGTCACGTTTTAGCAGGTCGCACTCGTTGCAAACAAATGCTAGGCTACCTCACTAACACCACATGCCGAAGACACCAGACATAACGGAACGCCTACTTTCATGATATTCATATCGGGCTAATCCCACGAATGTTGAACACCAATCCATCTACGTTTTGCAAGTTTAGAGGTTGTAAAACTTTTGTGACCGGATTTAGGTTTGAACCGGGAATCATTCGCTTTCGAGGGCAGACATTAGTTCTATAGCCAAACACTCGACCACAGTGAAATTCAAATTGTTACTGAGACATAAAAGTTGACTTCAGTTTTACGTCTCTGTCAACATTATTTCGGTGATATCACTGTGCGGACTTCTTGCAGTAGGCAGAGTAAAGTGGACAAGGGCTTTGGGTCTCCGCAGTGGATGTCCTGGAACGCCAACGGAGTGAAAGTAACTGTCCCTGTGTTTTTATTTATGTGGGTTGTTTTTAAGCTCACACCAGAGAATAGCCCCCTTATACGGCGTTAATCAGTTTTATGCTTGGAAGAAACCGAGAAACCAGTCCGAATAAAACCACCGCACTTCGGCAGGCATTTGACGAACATTATTACTCAGATCTACACATCAACCAGTGACATGTTGGAGTCTTTTCACTATCCAATGAGCCATCCAGTTACACTGTTTTAAAAGTCCACTGGTATTTTCCGAGTCCATATTCTGAGAGGAGTGGAAAGCAACATTACATTACTGTTGAATCTTATGAAGGAGTTATAATTCACAGACGACTACCAAGACGTTTCAGGTCAGTATCAGACTTGCGGACAATTTCCACAGAAAAAAGATATATAAGCGATTACTCTTCTTGATAGGGAAAACTACTCCAGTGCTATTATACTCAGATGAACAAAACCCTATTGCTTGCTTCTTCATGTGCAACCACCACAATCCTGATGTTTTGATTCTGTCGGGGCTTCCGTGGCTCAGTTGCTATCTCAGCGTAATGACCCAGGAGTCTCTCACCAATGCGGTCGCTGGGAGTTCAAGTCCAGCTCATGCTGGCTTCCTCTCCGGCCGTACGTGGGAAGGTCTGCCAGGAACCTGCGGATGGTAATGGGTTCTGCCCGGTTTCCACTCACCATATTGCTGGTCGCCGTCGGATAAGTGAAATATTCTTGAGTACGGCATAAAACACCAATCAAATAAATAAATTTGATTCTGTCTGTCACTGGTCACTGACAAGCATGTGCTTGTGTGCCATAGCCTACTTAAGATTCTTTCGCAAATGCTATTTCACATTCCAGGATGTATATCTGCAACCTAAATAGTATTTTTTTTTGGCTGACTGATTAATTAATTGATTCATTTTTTGGATTATTGATTGATTAACGGCAACAGAAAATTCATAATTGTAACAAGGTCTTCTCTTTTTGTAATTACCAGAATGACACTAGATTGAGATAACTAAATCAGTCTATTTTGGAAGAACTAAAACCGTTACTCCAATCTTAAGGAAAACATTCAGAAGTTGGTTATAATGAATTTATTCAGCTAACAAGAACTTACTGTACCAGATAATTCCCTTAGAAGAGAATCTGCATGATTACTCCCCTTGACGTGGAAATCTTCTATAATCCTATTATGCTGACAGATTACCAAACCCTTGTGATTGCATGCCCTTACGTAACCTTAAAAAAACAGTCAAACCATGAAGTACAAGATCTGTCAGTCATTGGGACGGGCTACTTTAAGTAAATAGCCGTAAGTGTTGGATGAGTACCTAATTCAAGTGTCATACTTACTTTTTCTTAAGGAACCTTCAAGTGTCTCCTTGACAAGATTGGAAGAAGATTATCTTGTTTAGAAAGGAGGTGGCTCATTTATTGGCTTGCTAAGATGCACAGTGACATCGTAAGTAAGTCATGACATCGTTACAATGACTTTAATCCCCACCATTCCCGTGGGTGAGTTTGTACATTCCATTTGGGCATTTAGAATAAAACAATTCAGCCATATATACTGTTTTACCAAAGCAGCATTTTATTTTTAACCGTAAATAACTCAAAAAGTTTTTATCGGCGAGAAACAGTGGCATTTAGAATTGACTTTTATATATGGCCTACCACAGGCCTACCATCACCTCCTTGTACAGAGAATTTGTGAACTTGTGGGTTCGTGGGGGACAAACTAACAATAATGGTAACGGCAGTAGAAAAGTTTATTTTAATTCTCTGCAGATTAGTATATACCTATAAATGACTTGGCTGAACTTCTCTCCACCTGTAGAATATGGCAATGAAAAAAGGTATTGTTTCTTCATCATCGACAGCTTACATTCGAAGGACATCTTTTATTTCCTAATCGGAAAATCTTTATCAATCTTAACAAATCATCATTTCCTTTCTCCACACCCTCATGTTTTAGTTTTGTTATAATTGCGATGTAACAACAATTTACGCCTATGTGTATGTAATTGGTTTTAGGTTCTCTCACATCCTTTTACTTTGAATTCCACCATGGTCAAGATCTGCATGTGTGCGAAATGTAATCTTGCACAGTAACCCATTTTCAAAATCAGTTTAATTCCTTGGTTTATAACTCTGGAGTGATAATTGTCACATGTGATATATGTATGTAAGAGTTATATTACCACTAATAAAAGCTTCATATATTTCAGGCCACACGACATGCTCTATACTGACGCCACCACATTGCTGAGATATTGCCAATGTGTCATTTATCCCAATCATTCAGTTGGTTTATTCTAAACATCTTCATACCGTCATAGATCTTCTTACCACTTTTTCTCACGGTGGCACTCGTGAATTTCACCATGAAATGCATTTAGACTAATTTCCAGAGGCTTAACACGCATTGGAGCAGAAAAAGCTCTGCCCTCTCTTGGTTGACAAGACTGTCATTGCACTTACAGGACAATAGTTACCGATGCGTTCTGCACGCAGTTGTCTGCTGAAGCAGCATTGCAACAGAGGACAATTAATATTATTTATTATTATTTTTTGGCTTGTTTGATGTTTTATACTGTGCTCAAGAATGTTTCACTTATCCGACGGTTGCCAGCAGTATGGTGGAAGGAAACCGGGCAGAGGCCGGGGGAACATTACAACCACCCGCTGGCTGTTGAGAGACCTTCCCCCGTGCGACCGGAGAGGAAGCCAGCATGAGCTGGATAGAACTCACAGGGACCGGAATAACATTATTCGTTACTAGCAATTGTACTCCGTGATGCATTTGAATTAATTAAGCTGCATGTTAGTATAAAAGATTTGGATTTAGATTTGGAATTCGGCGAATTTTGCTCAAATACTATACTCCATACTGATTTAATTATTCTAAATCTATACGTCGAAACCGACATTCGTATAACAGCTGTCAATCAAAATGGATGTTTGCGGTCAAAAATCGCAATGCCAACTCCCAAAACCGACGTGTAACACAAACCACCAAAGAACTAAGAAAGTACATGAAGTACGAAAAGAAAAACGGAATCAAGCAAAGGAAAGCAGTCAACAGTTTTCAGTGATGTTGGAAAGAACAAGGTATGTTCTAGGCGACTAAGTGAAATCAGTGTTCAAATCGTGTACCATGCTAGAATATCAGTTGTCGATAACAAATTATGTATTTCAGTTGCACTTTGATTGCAACTGTTCATATATCCAAGGTGGCGATCTAATTCAACACGATGAATACATTGCCCCTAGCCAAACACAAAATATGTGGTTCAGAAATCAAAATTAATTGCTCAAACATACGATATTTCGATGAAATAAATCGATGTACTTGTAAAATCAGCAAAAACGGCAAAACATAATTTCTCTAACGTCATTGTCTTCAATTTTAGCCCACTAGAGTCGAATCCTATGTAATCTATAAGACATTAGCCTTGTACGAAGAAGGACGAAACCCCACCTTGTTTTTGCAGGCTTATTGATTTCTTCGGATGCCTTATGAAAAGCATGGGCACGTGTAATTTAGCTCTCAGCATTTTTCATATCCTTTGTCTTCGAAAGGAAAAAAAGATGATCTTTGAAGACGGACCTTTTACCGGTGGACGAGTACAGAAGTCTTAGAGCAGTGCTAAACACATCTTGTTGACCTTAATTAGTGTAATTACTGGATTAAAGGAAATAAGGGTACCTCCTGATTAAACCACCAGGTTAACCTTTCTGCGGTAATTACAGGGCTACAGCCAGGTAATAAACCAAGGCACAAGTCATGTTTAATTGGAGCACTGCGTTTTTGATATATTCTCAATAGGTTGTCTACACAAGAAAAACATCGCAAAGTGTTGACGGCTGCATGTAGGGGCCAGCAAGATGGCATACAGCAAGATATTTTTGAACCTCTCAGCTTGCGTATTTATATGAATTAAAGGTGTTGAAGGCAACTTGTATGTAGCTGTATTGTAAATCATAAGAATGACAAACGCCATTACTATAAAACAAAGTCTCCATTATAATTGGGATAAAACTTTGTATTAAGAAGAATATTCTTCGTACCTTCAGCGCAGAGAACCTGGAACACGTTCAAAATCCAAAAAAGATTGGAAAGGCCTGTCAAGACAAATCATGTATAAAAACGATTTTCCATTTAAAATACTGATAGTTTTCGGTACATATCTTTTAATCTTACTGCACCCAAAAACTGATCAATCACATACAATTACATGGCTCATTCTCTCCATACGATACAAAATGTTTGTCTGTGCCATAAGAAGCACTTTCCATAAGTTGTGGTGTTAACCGGTTACATGTGAGAAATTGGCAATTATCACACTGTGGTCGCTGCTCTGTTATTTCCCTTTATGTTGTATGTTCAATTATGTTTTCATGTGCTATGTGTCAAACATTTGATAAATTTAATGCAGTTTTGTTTGGCTTTATTCGGGCCATTAAGAACATCTCCCAAAACAGTAAGGGGAACTCAAGATATCTGTAATTTCCTCTAATATGTCCAATGCGTTTATTACGAAACGTTTAATATGAAACAGTAAATAGAGGTATCAAAACGTGATCCATTACACCTTGATTACAAGATGTCAAATCGCAATCGAGTCAATACATGTATATGTCAAATCACCACCACACAATGTAATTATATCAGCGGACACTCGGATATAGCCAGAGGCCAGTCGATCACCACAACCGTTCAGTCTCCATGGGGTATACTTAGCCCGAGGGGTACAGCGGCCCTATCCGAGGAATGCACTTCAGACGTGGTCTTTCCAACAGACGATAAAGGTGTGCTACTTATGGGCGCCAGCGCCCTATATTGCTCAACTGGGTGTGATATTGGGTATAAACGCAAAAGGCATGTCAGGATCGATGTAAGAGGCGAAGTAAGATTGAAGGGCCACACTTTGTGTTTACTTATTACATACACGGTTAGGCAAGCATAATATGCAAGGTCAGAGATTGATTTGACTGTCGATTGACCGTATTTTTAGAGAAGAATACTTTTTCCCCATAAATGTTTGGATACAAGGAGTGATCTGCAATATAAGTCAGTATCTATATGTTTTCATGGAAGTAAAGGGATTGCTCGACGCCGTCTTATAAGTGAAATGGTCTTGAGTGCGGAGTGAAACACCGGTCAAATAAATAGAAAAAAAAGAAACCACATTATATGTACATATATACTTAGACAAACAGATCGTACCATATTTTGTTCTGTATATTTTGCCAGTTAGAGATACAGGCATTTGATCAAATGTATAAGGAAACACAGTGCTCATTTGTCAGTATATTTGGTCAAATACAAGAAAACACATGGATTATTTGTCCATATATTCGGTCAAATAGAAGAAAACGCATGCACTATTTGTCCATATATTTGATCAAGTGGAAGGAAACGCACCCTCTGGGTCAACTAGGAGATCAACCGTGTAATTTAAGGGTCAAGTCCGACATTTGTATATCGCTCGTAGACCAAGGGGCGTTCCAAGTCGGTAATCGTTGTTTCAAAACAACTTAAAGCACCAGGAATGTGTGATAAATAATATATAAATACCAAAATAAATGTGGCAACATGTAAAGGAGAAGCAGTTATCCGTGCTCAGTGATGTACCGAAGACAGTCAATATTGTTGAGATGACATCCAATTCAAATATCAAACTCGTGGTCGGTGAACAATTTTCAGCACGAATACAAATATAGGTTTCTCTGTCGCGTTTTGATTGCAATTCTTCGTATAAGCATGACGTTGATGTAATAAGTGTGGATGCGTAGGCGGTCCCTAGCCGCGGAATACGCGGAGTCGGGTTTAACCACGACATATATTTTCAGAGATGTCCTGAGCGTTCTCTCTATTCATACTTGCCATCAACAGTGTTATATTCACCATGCACAGAATTTAAGAAATTTATACCGGTGGCGTTTGATGGAGGGTACTCTATAAATTAGCTTTTGAATCATTAGCCCGTGACTTAGACTGAAATTATCGGATTACAAACATGATCTAACAAATACTGCAAGGCGAGATAATGTATACAACATATACAAGACCATTTGGAATGTTACTAAGGCTGCGTGTATTTATTTATTTATTTGATTGGTGTTTTGCCGCACTCAATTAAAGCTAAATATGAGAGGAACATATATAAACGTGCTAACGACATTTAACTGAGATTTTTTTATCTTTTTTACTTATGTCACATTTTTTATTCACTTTCAGTTAAAGTACATTGAGGTAACGAGTCTGTATATCGCACCGTTAATTAGTTGTTAACAATTAATGAATTTCTTGGTTACAGGTAGAAAAGGCTCGCTGACCAAACATGAAATGAAGCAAAATATGTGACGTGTAACAGCTTGGTCTGTACATGTATATGTAGAATCGAAATGACTTCAGCAAAATTTCACACGTCTATTTTTCGACTTTGTGTTTATAGACTGCTTTGTCACCTTTTTTGTCCGATATTTACCATCAGTATTTCCTCTCCTAACAGAATAATCATGGCAAGGCTATAAATACATTTTGGAATGCCAACCTCAAACTCTTTTATTGCTTTTAGTATTTCATGCAACTCGGCATTTATTACTCTTGTATATAATACTGCTATCGAACTGATCCACAAAAACATGACAATTTATGCTATTAGCATTATAGAAAAATGTGGGTGACTCTCATTGAATGTGTAACGTTCGAATTTTCTGAAACGGTGCAATAGGCGCTGATCAGCGAATGGTACTTGTCGTTTGTACAGTAGTTTCAAATAGATACGGCTTTTAAGGTGCAAATTAAGGCTTGCGAGCTAACATCCGGATTGGGTGTGTCTTAATTTTTTTTTATACCAATATAGGATGAAAGCTGACCAGTGTTAGGTGTAACTTTTCCTGTATGAATGAATGAAAGATTATGGCTAGTCGACACACCAAGTCGACACGTTTTCTGTATATGTCATGGGGCTCAGATTTTAAGACCGTTGGATATGCATAGCCAATAACAGGTATAGTAACTCCCATATCACAATAATATGCGTGGAATGCGTGTTTGTACATTCAGAGCCCATATTCACTGGCCACTATATAAGTACCATTCAGTACACAAAACGTACAACAGCTATGCAATATTGTTTTCTTTTCCTTTTTTACTTCGTTCGCTTTACACTCTCCACTGAGTAAGCTAGATTTAATATCGAGTCTCGCGCCATCTCAATTAACGGATTTACTCAAATGGAATCCTGTCTGTGGTAAACGTGAAGAGTCGTCTGGGAAGTGATCGAAACACAAACGAACAGCTTCCCGCTTGACTGGGTCCGTTTTGTACAGGAGCAGAGGCCTACAACAACCTACAGACGTCAGGTCGGCCCATCCAGACAGTGACTACCAACCCACCACACTATTTCTTCCACCTCAGTGGCACGCGAAGAAAAGACACCCTTTCAAAAAAATCAGCGGTTTTCACTTCTCTCCCGTGAAGCATGTAAAAACACGACGCGCAGTAACAAAAAGAAACATCATTATTTTCCACACCGCTTCTAAGTCCGCGATTTTACAAAATACTAAACATTAATGGCGGAATCACGCTTAACTCCTTTGTAACTTGCGCTGAGTTTTATGCTATCACTGCTGCGTGCCATCAGCGCCAGAGATTTTTATCAATTTCGTGTTAAATGCTTTAAAAATGCCACAGGGAAGCGTCAACTACTTTGCTTTGAAATTTCAAAAGATTGATGCTATTCAACACTCAGGGTGAAGTAATCTTCTGATTTGAAAATTGACTCCTTGTTACCGGATCCTGGTAAACTCTTGAGACATGCGCATCAGTCGTACAGCTGTTCCGTGATTATCTTTGCTTCAGCTAATGTCAACATTTTCGGTAGGCCCCCTGATTTCGGATCTAAATTCAGTTTTATGTCAGTGTACAAGCTGACAAACTGATTCTATTATCACTTGTAGGTCATGTCTTGTGGATAGAATTTAAGTTTGGACATAAACTTGATTATGTATACTTCAGGACGAGGAACGGCTGGCTCATACATCTAACAACTCAGTCAGGTCGCATTTTCGCATTCAGTCCCGTTGTTTAGGTTTCCACGAAGTCGGGGTGTGTCCAGGCCGCTGGATTATAAGCTGTCCTATAAGCCAAATAATCTTGAGTTCAACGTTGATAACCGGTCAAACTAGTAAATAATTTTTGCTGGCATGATGCTACTTACAAGCATGCATAAAAATTGACTGCGCATGAAAGGTTTCAGGTTACTTCTCAAAAATTCTTCTGTTAAATATAAAAGAAACAGAAAAATTTAACAGGTGTTAGAATGTATTCTGTTCTTATAACACAATATTCTGTCATATTCAAAACACAACGCCATGTTGTTCCAATATAACCTTTATGCTGAATTAATAGAATATGAGTTCTATATTTGGCAGAATAATTTGCTGCAATAACATAACACATTCTACAGGATCACTCAGACAACAAACTGTTAAAATCAACTGATTGATTTTTTGAGTGAATAATGAGAATATAGTATTAAATATATTATCTTTACTTCAACAATGTCAACTTTTTCTGCTTATGACACAGCATGCCCCAACAGACGCTCTCACATCGCCGGAACAGGCTGATTGGAAGCTCACTGTCCAAAACACCTTTCAGACCCTCAGCCAATAAAACATTATCCAATGTCAAATTGCCAAAGATCAGGTTCAGTAATAACATTAGATTCACAATGTCTTTAAATAGATTGTTACCTGGAATGTAGCAGTCAACAATTTCCAACGACATAATGCAGTGTTAATTTTATGCCTTTCAGTCACTATACGACACACAGGGTTTGGGTTTAAACCCAGCCCTAGGTAGAGAGTTTGTGGATTCCCCTGCTCTCGCAGGTTTAATAGCAAATAACGGTCGACGACTCTCTTGTGTCAGTTTGAGAAATCTGAAGTTCGTTTTGTCTGTGAGCCAAAACAGTAAATCAGCCGTCAACGAAGATGGACGTTTCAGATCAATAATCCCAAGGCGAATTTCCAAAACACAAACTACTCTTTCTGCTACTTGTCTTCCACCAATTTGTTATACATACCTACACCGCATGTGGGGAAGTTCGCCAGTAACTTGCCAATGGTCCGTGGTTTACCTAGGGAAATCTGGTTTGCTCCATCTGTAAAATTGACTGCTCTCATAAAATTTAAAAACTATTGCGTATTGGGTTAAGCCATTGTTAAAAAATAGATAAATAAACAATTTGCTCGCGCACTCACTTTGGCATTCAAAATTGCTAGATCCGTACAATCACAAAGTCACATTCAAGAAATTAATTTGTTGATTCTAACAGAAAGCCTGTTGCCTGAGTGATGCTAGAATGAATTCTTCTTTTGTAACAGATTATTCTGTTAAATATATCACTCATGTTCTATTAATTCTAAACATAAAGATTCTATTAGACTAACCGGATAATATGTCATATTATTATGTGATAGTAACACAATATATTCTAGCATCAGTCAGACCACAGATTTTCTGTTCAAATTAACGGATTATTTTTTAGTGTATGTGACAGTCTTGTGTCAATTCAACTATGTCCAGGAGACATTGGCCGCATGAAACTGATCTACACTTGTCAATGTTGATGCTCTATAAGATATGGTACTAGGGATCGTATAAGCTGCTACTATTTGAGCATTTATACGAAATGTTAAACAAAAAAGCCTAACTAAGGTGAACTGAAAAGAGGTCGGATTTCATTGAGGACATGACACTTTGCCCACGTGACACTTTGCCCACGTGACACTTTGCCCACGTGACACTTTGCCCATGTGGCACTTTGCCCACCATAAAACATGGTCGCGGTTGCTCAGGTTTTAATCTCCATGCCCTTGTCGTTTATATGGAATTTGTCTATGTGTTTGCTCAAACCAGAAATTGCTCACTGTCGTATTTTGCACTTTTAAGGAAATTTTTCAACATCTGTGTAAAGATGCCATTTATGCCATTAAAGTGATTGATTCAAATCGAACATTTTGCCTCTTTATGTGATATTAACACAGGCTGGATGAGAACTGTTCATTCCGTGGATTACAGCTTCTGCTCTGAATGGCGAGATGTTTCCGTGTATATCGCATGGCATTTCAGCTATAGGCTCTGTTGGCCGGTTTTGAGAAACCCAGTATATCAGTCCACGCAAAAGAGTTCCAAACTACATGAGTTCTTATGAATCGCACAGTGCGAGTGGTCGCTTAACGTTTCACGCCTGTTCTCTCAAGCCAGTTCGAAGATTTGTACGATGATATGATCTCTGGTGTTACGCTGCAGTGTGCTGACTAAATCATTAACTTATTAAGTACATTTGACGTATTGCATTAAAGAATAAAATGTTTGGGCCGATTTGTATTAGTCGGACAACGTTTCCAGCGTTTTGGAAAGAATGATTGAATGTTTATGACAATACGCCACATTTTCAGTATTGCGGTCACAAACCGTGACGAGAACGTGTTATAGAATTAAGAAACAGTATACGGTAGAGCTTCAGTCATATGCAAACGCCAACATTCAAAATCAAAACAAAATCAAGAAATAGGTGTTTTTGAAACCAGTGAAACAGAAATCTGATCAGAATATAAAAAAGTGGATAGAAAACGAAGAGAGGTGATCAGCTGTTCTAATTACACAAGACAACCACAGACGCATCATCAACGGCGCTGTCTTCTCCAACTCGCACTGTGATGTTTGGTCAAGCAGGGGGAACATCTTATGAGATGGAGTTTAATCTTGAGTGCAGCCACACCAGTGAGACAGCACTATAAATGTGTACCGTCATAGGAAACGATCCTCTCACAAGGAGACACCATAAGGGTGTGACCAAAACAATACTGAAAGCGACTTTAAGCCTGAAAAACTGTCAACGAATCTATCGTAACATAGCAAATGGTTTTTTTGTGAATCATTTTAAGATAAACTGCTTTCTCATTTCTTTCAATTAAAATCATCGTGTTCACTTCGTACCTTGTCAAATTTGCAAGGTTTAGTTGAAAGGGAGGTTATCTAACGTTACGACAGACCCATGTAGTTAGCACCTGTCTGCAAGTCCTAAATGAAAATCAACTCTGTACTTAAAACCTAACGCCAAATGTAAAAATTTTACTGCCTAAAGCAAAAATTAACTGTTAACCGATGTACGGATTGTAGACCAGCAAATGGTAGAGTTTATATAAATCATTTTAACATTGGCTACGCCCCATTTGTTTCAGTGAAAGATTTGATCATGTCTCAGTTGTTTTACTCTTATTATTAGCCTCCATTTAAGTCGTTTCATGCCATGATATAAAGGCCAAGAGAAACTAATTTTCCTGCGGATGAATTCCATTACAGCCTCATTACCTCCTACAGCCCTTAAACGGCGAACCTGAAATTGGTGTACAATACAAAATGGCGACAGGCCATGAAGCCAAAATACTTGTATTATATTTTTTGTTTTGGGCGTAAATGTGACTTACAGGCATGTGTGGAACTGTGCTAAATGACGACGGCATGATCCTGACAGCCAAAAGATTGCACAATATTCCATGGGACATAATCCAGGGCTCCCAGAGTAATTAGACAACTTTAAATTGGCAATAAGTCTTGGCGGTGGACTGTTTTTGACCCCCCTGTGAAGTGTTCAATGATGCCGTTTTTCTGTTTGCGATTAAGCGTGGGGGTCTCAGTAGGCGATTTCGAGGGTAGCGCTGGTGTCGAACTAATCCTTAATTTGTGTTCCTACCTCAAGCTGTTACCTACTTACGCAACCCAGCGGTTTCTGGCCCCACACAAATCGATTTAATCACTTTGCAAATTTTAGTATTTTCTTTCTCTAATTGCCTGGAACATATGGTCCGTAGGTTATATGGGTATGTATAACAAGTAGATATATACATAGGTATGATATATGTATAGAGCCACGTAATTGCATGCATTACACGTTGAGCCAGGCAAGACAAAATCAGCAGGTAGAGAACTACTCTAAGTAACACATGGTCTGAGCACAAACCTGGGTGAAAGAAGAAACAACGCCTAGAGTACAATATAAAAGACTTATACAGCATAGAGAGTAAAACCAGTGTGATTGTTGGCAAATGGTCACACGTAACCGGTGAAATATGGCCTCTCGTCAAATTACCTCAGTCAGGGTTTTATTCTAACTAATCATAAACAAAAGCAAATTAGAGTCCCCCTAGTACTATGGTTTTAGCAAAATTAGGCCAAAAATGCAGTGATGTTGATTGAAATTTATTAGATGTCACTGGTCTAGAATTACCCAAAATGCTGTGTTGTCACATTTAATGTATAACCACACTAAAACACTGCAAAAGGACCAGGTCGCGGGGATGCTTAGTCCACTAGCAGAACAGAGTCACCTGTGTCTCCAGGTACATTGTATCTGGGACATCCACACCGTCGTTGTGCAACTGTTCTTTGACCACGTGTTGCATATAACGGTCTTAACATGATATTTGCAGATCACTATTCGAAGCACGCGCAATAATCAATGTTTTCTCAAAGACACCTCGTCTGGCAGTGCATGAACCACATTTCGTGAATTCTTCGCCTTGTCAAAATCTCAACAGTCCCGCGGTTTTCTACATGCCCATCAAACTCTAAGCGGCAACACTTGGTGGAGTGCTCCGTGAAGAAAACAAGGGAGGAACCCAACGCCCCAGGAATTTATTGACGCAATATTTATAAGCGGGCATTCATATTAAAATTCTTAGAATCGTTTCAATTGCGCAAGTCTGTCGATTAGTATTTATTCTGAGCATGCAAACACCCACGAAGAAGCGAGTTACATATGTTAATATTTACCATTATACAGATGGAGATTGTATATACGAAAAAAAAAACAAATTTCTGAAGTAACCTTTCCTTTTCCTGACACAGACAAAACATTATTGAGAATTTTTTTCATTTGTTATTCATTTACTTATTCATATATTGTGTTTTTTTTAGTTTGATTGGTGTTTAACGCCGTATATACACTTATGAAGTTTTTCGCTTAAACGACGGAGGTTATTTTTCACTTAAACGACGGAGGTTATTTTTCACCTAAACGATGATTGTAATTTTTTTAGGCGTGAAGGAAACCGGAGTGCCCTGAGGGAATCGAATCAGTTTTCTTATTCATTATATACACTTATTTAAGAGACCATAATTTTATTCAACATTTTTTTAAAATTGGGTCTTGTATTATTATGGTCGGTGTGTAACTCCGTATAGGCCTGCGTTCGTGCATTTTTTAAAATTAAACCGTCAATGGAGGTTATTTTTCACTTAAACGAAGGAGGCTCCTTCCCTGGAAGCGATGAAGAACACCACCGCACCTTGCCAGGGAGCGAAGAGGAAAACCACCACACATCAATGGAGCAAAGGGGAAAACCACCGCACCTCAGCAGAGATGGATAAGAGGGAAAACCACCGCACCGCGTCGGAGGTCGAAGAGGAAAATCACCGCACCTCGCCGAAGATCTAAGAGGAAAACGATCGTATTTAAACATTTACATGAAGATGCAGTTAGAATACTGACTGAGAAAATTGACAAGAGGCCGAATTTCACCGGTTACGCGTGGCTATATTTGACAACTAATTTTATATCACACTGTCGTCGATGCTCTGGTTTTACTTTTTATACTGCAAGTTTTTTTATATTAAATGATTCAGAAGTTTTCAATCGTTACTACCAACGGCTTTCCACCCATAAATGTACACGTATCTTAAGTATTTAGAATTTTTAAATACCATTGATTTTTAGAATTAAGCTGTTTTCCATCTTGTAGACCAATAAAATGTCATACAGAGCTTCATTTCAATTAGTAAAGTGACTATTTGTTGCCATGTGTTTTAAGGAATGTCAAATGACAATGGTCTTCAAACCTACCCCATTTAAAGGGCGTTGATCGTAACAACAATTTAAAGCAATAGCTATTTGACATTGTTATCATTTTATAATAAAAAGTGCTGAGCTTTTGAAAACGTGCCCATCTTAATAATTCTGTTCACAGCATGTATAAATACGGGCGTAATTATTTGTGTTGAGAGTCGAAAAGGATTCCCCTTTATCTTTTTCACTTTAAAGGAGAACAATATGAATGCCAACCAAATTTCGGCCTGTGTTATTTTATATAATATTTACTACATTCATGTATAAATAGTTGTAAACGAATAATGCAGATGAGTTAAGGAATGGTGTCAAAGGTCACCGCTTCCAGGCGTGGAATAGAACCAATAAATGATAAAGCCTTCAAACTACGTTAAACATCAGTTTCATCAGCGAATAAGCAAATCTTAACAATTCATCACCCAGTATAAAGTTTTTGTCTGCAAATTTTAATTAACAAGATGCGTACATTGTATGTACAGCTGTGAAATTGTTATGTTACGTACAAAAAGTTCAAACGCGTTTATAATAGGTCATCTTTGTCTGTGCACGAGAGTATATGGGTGATGTAAAAATATGTTGTAAGCTCTCAGGCCAACACAAAAATCAAATCAGATCCGGGTTCACGAGATGTACTCATTGTAAGTAGGTTAAAGTTATATAAGGAACAAAAAATAATAATGTAAATTTGTATTTTCTAGTTATTAGTATAAAAGTTTTATACCACCCACAACCATACGTACAAGGCTGTTTAACACGATTTTAAAATTTAGATTGCTTTGAACTAACCAGCAGTAAAATCTAAACTAACCAACTTTGTTGTACAGCAACAACCTCAAGTCACGTTCCCACATGTGTCCGTTTGAGAGAATCATCACGTCTCAGAATGCAGTTTTTTCATAGAGCAACCTCTAATTTACATCTTCATCACACTACCTTTATTTACAGGTAGAAGGATTGCACGTGCAGAAGCGACAGCCTTGCTCGCCGCCCCCCCCCCCCCCCCCCCAGTTTTACCGGTCGTTTCTTTACCATACGATCTGCTGATGAGATTGTACATCAGACACTTTGTCATCTCAGCTGGTTGGGTTCATTTTTCGTCTTACACATCGAAAGACATTTTCTCTCTGGATTCCTTTAGAACTGTCAAGATCACATCATAATTTGGCGAGTTGAAGGAGTCAGGTGTGAAAGTTTTGCCTTGCAAACGTCTAAAGAAAACTCTTTGCTTAAATGGCCTTGAAGCACCCAGCGAAAGGTCATAGGTTCCCCCCTGCTCTGTTCAGTTTCCTCCCATAACAACGCTGACAGTAGTCGTATAAGTGAAATATTCTTCAGTATGGCGTAAGACACAAATGAAACAAATAGATAAATTTTGGTACATATGTTACGAAAAACGCACCCCTCTAAACACATATATGCATAATAAAGTATTTATAAACTTAAGATTTATTTACTTATTTGATTGGTGTTTTACGCCGTACTAAGAATATTTCATTTATACGACGGCGGCCAGCATTATGGTGGGTGGAAACCGGGCAGAGCCCGGGGGAAATCCACGACCATCCACAGGTTGCTGCAGACCTTCCCACGTACGACCAGAGAGGAAGCCAGCATGAGCTGGACTTAAACTCACAGCGACCGCATTGGTGAGAGACTCCTGGGTCATTACGCTGCGCTAGGGCGCTAACCAACTGAGCCAAAAAGGCCCCGATAAACTTAAGAGCGCAAAGGATAAATGCATTGATTTGTTATGCAGTACTTCCATGGCTGTATTGGTTCATTGATTTATTATGCAGTACTTCAATTGGCTGTATGGGCTCATTGATTTGTTGTGCAGTACTTCAGTTGGCTGTATTGGTTTATTGATTTATTATGCAGTGCTTCAGTTGGCTGTATTGCTTCATTCATTTATTATGCAGTACTTCACTTGGTTGTATTGGTTCATTGGTTTATTGTGCAGTACTTCAGTTGGCTGTATTGGTTCATTGATTTGTTGTGCAGTACTTCAGTTGGCTGTATTGGTTCATTGATTTATTATGCAGTGCTTCAGTTGGCTGTATTGGTTCATTGATTTATTAGGCAGTGCTTCAGTTGGCTGTATTGATTTATTGATTTGTTGTGCAGTACTTCAGTTAACTGTATTGGTTTATTGATTTGTTGTGCAGTACTTCAGTTGGCTGTATTGGTTTATTGATTTATTATGCAGTACTTCAGTTGGCTGTATTGGTTCATTGATTGGTTGTGCAGTGCTTCAGTTGGCTGTATTGGTTCCTTGATTTATTATGCAGTACTTCAGTTGGCTGTATTGGTTCATTGATTGGTTGTGCAATACTTCAGTTGGCTGTATTGGTTCATTGATTTATTATGCAGTACTTCAGTTGGCTGTATTGGCTCATTGATTTATTGTGCAGTACTTCAGTTGGCTGTATTGATTTATTGATTTGTTGTGCAGTACTTCAGTTGGCTGTATTGGCTCATTGATTTATTGTGCAGTACTTCAGTTGGCTGTATTGGCTCATTGATTTATTGTGCAGTACTTCAGTTGGCTGTACTGGTTGATTAATCAGCCTATTTAATCCACGATGCCATCTTATGGAATTCATTTTTTAGCAGTTCTGATCGAAGATTGCAGAACCTCTTGGATTCTTGGGAGAAAACAATAGATTTGAGCATGTGTGTGGAAACTTGAATAATGCCTGCAAAGAGTTGGCTCAAGTTATTATTGTGCACAATTTATTCCTGTGTAAATCATGCAAAGAAATATTGGTTCAAGGCCTACAGACTCATGTGTATAAGTCCTTCGGGCATTCGTATGGAATGTTTGCAACAAAAACTACGCTATGGCCCACAACTGTATGCACACCACCTTTCCTTCTCACTGGAGGAATATTATCCTGCCTGAATATGCACAAGTCACGTGACCGAATTTGTGTGAACCCGTATGCAAAAAATATATAGCTTATACGTAGACTATATGGCTATATCGATAAAGTATGGCATGGTTATAAGAGATCGTCATCTAATAACCTTTTTGGAGGGGGGGGGGGGGAGATATTATTTCCTCAGTGGGATAAATTATATTAAATAATGGTCAAAGCTGGGTTTATGGGTGAGGAAATATCGGCGGGGAAATATGCGCAGGGAAGCACCTGCCATATAGTACTGCAGAATTTCAGACTATACATCCTGAACAATTAGTATTGCTAGAGGAATACCAGGCGGGCTAGACAGTTCAATTGTTTACCTTTCTATGCAGGTGTGGTATAACTTTGGTGTGCAGTCGATGCAGTGTCGAACAGGTGTCCCAATATATAACGTTTAATACAGGCCCATGATGATTTCTAATTAAACTTCCTGTCTCGCAACTCAGTCGGCATAGTTATGACAAATCGTTTAATCTTAATTTACGCACGCAAGCATGGTGAACGTCATTACTTTGGGCGGGTACAAATGTGTTGCCGGTACCCTTGCGAAAATCGGGTGTGAATTAGGTTTGGTGGTGGAATTCAAACTGTGACGGGAACGGGGCCACTTTGCAATCGCCTGAAGACAGCATTGTCTTCCTGCACAGGGCGACGGTTCAAACGCGACAGGGGCGCAAAAGGAACACGGCATTGAAACACGATTAGACGAGGAGCGAACCGTGGCGGAAAATGACGACGTAACGCGGACTGGGTGTCGCGCACGCGCGTTAGACTATAGCCCATTCATAACAGTGTCACGACCCCTGCTGCGAAAGTCGTTTAACAAATGCGGAAAACGGAGGTTAGGTGAACTCACACATAAAATTAATTTCTGTTAATTCACATGGGATTAGAAGACCACACTTTAAAGCGGTATATGCAGCTTAAGATGTGGGGGAACTTTGACAGCTTCCCTATGTGACTGATCACAGTATGAATTAAGAGATGAGATGTTACAATTTTCTTCTTGCAGCCTGACGCGGTATCCCGCTTAGTTCCGCGAGAAGTATTAAAAGCTGTTTCCGTTTTAGTGTAATGTTTTTCACCATATGTTCTGTCACTTTCTTGTGTAAATATTCGCTCATACACTTGTTGATGAATCAGGAGAAATATTGTAAATAAAAATTATCCCCACACGAAATGAACGATCTATTATGTGGTTTGTTCATTTGCAGCGAACAAATTAAAAAAAATACTTCATTTTTTCATACCAGCACACCAACCTTTACACCGGCTGATCCACCAGCCAGTCATTAAATTACGTCTTTCCCCTCTCCAGTGATGAAACCAACCTTTACGTTAAAATATACTTATTTACCTTACAACCAACCTTTTAGTCAAACACTCACCTGTGAGTTACAACCAACCTTTCGGTTAAACATTCCCCTGTGAGATACAACCAGCATTTTAGTCAAACACACCCCTGTGAGATACAACCAGCATTTTGGTCAAACATTCACCTTGAGATACAACCAACCTTTTAGTCAAACACTCACCTGTGAGTTACAACCAATCTTTTTGTCAAACATTCACCTCCGAGTGACAACTAACATTTTAGTCAAATACTCACCTGTGAATTACAACCAACCTTGTAGTCAAACACTCATCAGCTTATCACTTACCAGTCTTACAGTCAACTGTCAACATATCGCACACCAGTGTTACACCCAACTGTAAACCTACCACTCACCAGTTGTCAACCTAAAACTCACCAGTCTTGCAATCAACATGTCGCTCACCAGTATTGCAAACAAGTCAACGCTTAACTCACCAATTTTGCAACTAAGTGTCAATTTTTCGCTCACCAGTCTTGCAACTGTCAACCTATCAATCACCCGTCTTGCAGTCAGCTGTCAGCTTATCACTCACCCATCTCGCAGCTTACTGCTAACCTATCACTCACGAATGTGCTGCTAACCATTCAGACTACCACTCACCAGTCTTACGGCCAACCATTCACCATATCATCACCAGTCTTACGGACAACCTTTCAGTCAACCACTCACCAGTCTTACGGACAACCATTCACCATATCATCACCAGTCTTACGGACACCCTTTCAGTCTGTCAGTCACCAGTCTTACGGACAACCATTCAGACTGTCACTCACCAGTCTTACGGACAACCATTCAGACTGTCACTCACCAGTCTTACGGACAACCATTCAGTCTGTCACTCACCAGTCTTACGGACAACCATTCAGACTGTCAGTCACCAGTCTTACGGGCAACCATTCAGACTGTCACTCACCAGTCTTACGGACAACCATTCAGACTGTCACTCACCAGTCTTACGGGCAACCATTCAGTCTGTCACTCACAGGTCTTACGGACAACCATTCAGACTGTCACTCACCAGTCTTACGGACAAACATTCAGACTGTCACTCACCAGTCTTACGGACAAACATTCAGACTGTCACTCACCAGTCTTGCGGACAACCATTCAGACTGTCACTCACCAGTCTTACGGACAACCATTCAGGCCAGCAGCGAATCATTCATCCTGAGCTAATAATATATAAATTTTGTCTCAAAGTGTGTCACTGACATACTAAACCGGATGTACTCTTGTTCTTAGACTCTTTTAAATCTGTAGAAGAACACCATCCTTGTAATTTTACCACATTCCAACTTTGTGCCGTTTCCCATGTGCCGTTTTTGCATCATAATTCTGCACTGAACATCATATGCATACATCTGCCACCGGTGCCACATTCGCATATTCAAAGGAGTTTGATAGAGAAATGTCACACCTGTTCTGAAAATATTACTAATAAGGATATAAATATTTTCCCATGTTGTCACAAGGTCCCACTGAAGGTCAGGAAACGCCTGTAGACGTCTGTCTAAAGGAATAAAACTGAATAGTTCAATCTGACTCTCTGGTGTTTAACGCAGAAGTCAGGAATACTCCACCAGTTTCGTGGGTAGAGGCAACCAGTGTGCCCGGAGCAAACCATTGGCCTTGCGCAAGTAAGTGACGATAATTCCCAAATATACTTAGACCAGTCTCGCACGGCCCTGGAAAAAGAAATCACTTTGGTGTATGCTCTATTTTCAGTGGTACCTGGTATATCAGCCTGAAACTTCCATGAATCAAAACGGTAACATTCATTTAGGACTCTCCAGACATGATAACTTATAGTCCTATATGTGCGACAGCGTTTTCCATAAGAACGCAGTGACAGATTGTTTTCTTATCTAAAATGACTTTCATATAACAACGTAGTTTTAGTCTGGTTTGGATTCGAGTGAGTGAGTGGGTGGTTTGGGGTTTAACGGTTTAAGGTTTGGAATCGACAATTAAACAGTTGTTCTAACAGTATGTCTGCTTGTCGGTATATCTGCCTGTCTGTCGGTTGGCTGGTCGAGCAGTTAGTCGGTACAATTTGGACAAACTTGATATCTTTTAACAGCTGGAGGCCTGGGTGTAAGAAAACGACTTTTTACGGGGTACTGCATCTATTACATGTACATACATTTTTTGTTTTAACGTCCTTTTTCACATTATTTTGGTGATATCACGACAGTGTCTCCGAGTTGCAGACCGGACCCAATGCCGACATACTAACAGAGTTGGCCATGGTGCTGACTAGTACTTCGCCAATCCACTTGTGCTGCGCCAATGTTCGAGCCTTAGTAGGCTTTCGTGTACGCGCCATGGGCCGTTACAAGTTCCTGTATTCCTATATCAGATAATACAGTTTAATATAATGTGTTGCATTCTGAAAGACAGCTGTAAGGGAAAGGTCTGTGCACGGTGAAATGTTTTTACATTTCGTCTTAATTCTTTTGACCGCTTACATGACATCTCTCAGCTAGGTGTACCAAACCCTTAATTAACTTAGCTATGTTTCATTCGATTAAAGGGGAACAACCACTGTGCACTGTGGGCATAATCGTGTAATCGAGTTATCTCCCATGATACTTTGTGAAACAGAGGCGAAATAATGAAAACAGACTTTTGTGTTAATGCTGTTTTTCGAATATCATGTTTTGCAAAAATCTTCAAGACATAAATCTGAGAATTCCTCAGTCTTCAAAAAAGTTATTAAGTGGAATGTACTAGTACACTGTACCTGGAACTGAACTTCGCTGCCAGTTCAGATGACTTTTGTTATTTCATTCTTAATTACAAATGTTTGCGAGATTGTTGTGATGCTTTTCTATTGGGAAATGTTCCAGTGTTTGGAATAAGGCAAAACACAGTTCCTCTTCTTTTTTTTTTTGGCATTTAATGGTACGAGATATAGTTATAATTCTTGGCTGTGGCTTCTATACACCGGTATGCTATTCAGTTTCCGTTAAGTGATGTAAGGCAATAGCATAAAGATATGGAATACAGTTTAGAAAATTTCTGACAACACAAGCATCCTGAATTGATTGCTACATTTCATACAATCAAGATCAGATGGTTTAATCTTAGGCTAAAGATTAAGTGAAATCAGTGTCAGACCTAACGGACTAAGGGAGATAACTCTAACATGACTTTTTATACCTAGCCAATGTTACCACAAGTCTCAGGTGTGCATCGTTTTCTGTGACAGCGAATAAGCAATACTTTAATTTAAGCATACCTATACAGAACTGCCTCCAAGACCAAAAGTCCAGAATAGTTTGCTATGGTTTGGATATGATTTGAACATGGTCTCTTACGCTTGAGGTCCGTGGGATATGTGTATATTGTTCATTTTGTTTCACACTGTAATTAATTAATTTATTAATTTCAAAAAATGTGTCGCTCATTGGTCTACTGGGTGATGCCCTACTGATAAAACCACGGCCGTTCAACCCTTCTGACCGAAAGCCGCAGCCAAGGTTACCAACGCCGTGTGGATTTCCGCACGCTACCTCAATCACTGGTCAATATTCTTGAATACGGCGTAAACCCCCCCCCCAATCAAATACATAGATCAATCAATCAATCACTGATCAAGGGATCGCCGTATTTCGACTGATTGATCGTCATAAATGCCCTGTGCATAAGTCCATTTTCATTTATATACGATTATTCAACTGTTTTCTTTTCATGCAATAAACTCAAAATCACTTCTACAATAGTGGTCAGTTCAATGAGTTGAGGAAACCAGAGGTTTTGGGGAAGCCTAACCAAATATTCCGCAGTAATCTGAGAGAGGTAGCGGACTGCGTTTTCGTTGATGTAACGGATTAATCCTTTTCTGGTTTCGGGTTAATTCGTTATCAACAACAGATTAATTCGGAGTCCCACGTCTTTCAAGGAACAAATAAGGGCCTATAACGACATACATGTAGAATTTTTTGTAGGGTAAACTACTGATCTTTACCAAGACTCATTTTCCCATATGCAAGATATGGACAAGTGGTCTACATGGAACGAGCTGTCTTCTGTGGCAAACCATGAGATGACTTGGACGCATATTCACAATTAAGGCTATCATGTTAAAAGGGCTATCATGTTAAAAGGGTGATATAATCCATGTATAATCTGTTCAGGTTAAACACACACACACACAAAGGCACGCACACGAACACAAACACACGCACACAAACGCACGCACACACACAAAAATACCCAGATCGTTTTCATTTACGGATACATTTTTTATTGAAATCATTTTCGAGGCGAGGATGCCATGTCCCCCGTGATGTGACCGTATCAAAACACAAAAAAATAAATAAAAAAAGTAGAGCAAAACCAAATATATAGGAATATGTAACTAAAAAAATAAGAAAACCAGAAACGCTGTCTCGAGTTCTTTAAATAACGAGTTGGTGCACAACAGCTTAGAAGCGATTTGTGGGCTGCAAATGTACATAGTACTGTAACAGGCCTTGGTTCTTCAACAACATGAACTGAATCTCTTTATGTGATAATACCTTGTCTACAATCCACTGCTCTAATGTAGTATTTTAAAGAAAATTACTACCAATAATTTGTAACATTTTTGCAGTTATAAACAATTGCCAGAGTAAAATACAGAAGTGAGATCTTGAGCCTTGGTGTGTTCCATGCACCATAAATTTCTTAAAATTGGGAAACGTTTAAAACATGAACAAAAACAAAAAAAAAATTCATCCAAAAAATTTTCATCATCTCTTGCATACAATTATCAGTTCATGTCTTATTCCCAACTGAAGATCTGAACTGAAGGCCCAGTTTCACAAAACTTCCGAAGTTCACGAAATTGCGCAGTTGGCAGTTTTTTCCGAAGTCCAGCATCAAGTGTTCCTCGATAAAACTTATCTCAAACACTTGGCAAGTATAGTATGTTATGCTGATTAAACAAAACACTTCTCTTTAAGCACAAGAACTTAAGACATTTTGTGAAACCGAGCCAAGATTCACGTGAGTTTAAAAGAAAATGAGAAGATTGGAGTGCATATGAAGACTGAACATCAAAGTTAACCACTTTTAAAGCACCTTTGATATTTTGAAACAAGTATTCAACAGATAATGTTATAGATGTCATCGATTTATTGTTAAACTGGTTTTCACCAATACCTGAAGCAGCATCTTCATGTTTTACAAAACATTTCAGCTCTGGTATGATGGCACCTTAAAGCTCTGCATGGCATATGAAGACACAAAACCATCATCTTTTATTCACAATCTTATCATAGGTAAAAAGACCTCTGTTTTCGAGATGTTACATGACATTGATGCCTAAGATATGAACTACATTAACAATAATAGCCGCAGAAGCAGTAGGCTGGCTATAAGAATTGTTTAAAGAATGCCATAGTGGTGTTTTTATTTTTATAGGGAGCAATATAAACTACATTTCTCTTTAGTTTGCCCATTTAAGTGCATATTAAACAGCAAAAAAAAAAAAAACAGAATCAAAAAAAAGTATCACTTTTGGTGTTGACAATTGATAGCATTTTTTCAGTAAAATATCATCCTACAGCTACTTTCTAACCAAACCTCAAAACATCTTTCTAAGGTTTGTTGAACTCTTAAAGTCAGAGAAAATGAGTATGGTGAATCACCTAAAATTTTATCCATGACTAACTCGGA
This sequence comes from Liolophura sinensis, assembly GCF_032854445.1. Lineage (NCBI taxonomy): Eukaryota > Metazoa > Mollusca > Polyplacophora > Chitonida > Chitonidae > Liolophura > Liolophura sinensis. The sequence continues at coordinate 26,399,699 of NC_088306.1, forward strand.
CATCTTGCCGATTCTAATGATCTTAGAAAGGTGGTTTGGGGCTTGTTTGGAAAATAAGACTATGCCCAAAAAAGGAAATCATAGGTTTCACCACTAAAAATAATGAGGTGTTCACATGCCTCTAAAAATGCAGTTTGGGGTTGAAACTTTATAGGTCCTTTTACCATAACATAGAAAGATCAGGTGAATCCAGAACATCATGTCACACTGGAGAGACTGACACACTGATGGTTTCCACAGGTATCAATACAGGTACAAAACATGGATAATTACAGGCTAATGCCATTCGGAAAACTGGATCACTCTTCAAAAATGTCCCAGGCATTATAGTAAAACAAGTGTAGAAAAGTACAAAACAAAATGGTCAGATGTACAAGTATGGTGAAAATAAATTAATGACCAAAAAACAAAATATTCAGGTTGTAATATTTGTGTTCATGAAATGTAGTACAGTTGCTTAAAAAATACAGGTATTACAAAAAGCGAGGATGACAACACTGTTTATGTCCCCTTTTTCCTACATGTCCTCATATTGTTGAAGGTGGCTTAGAAGGTGCATAGTCACTACAGGATATAAAATGACAGCTTTGTCATAGGTTAAGGACACCTGTATCCATGTTTTTACTGTTTTTAGCAAAGGTCCACACCGAAATCACCCCCTGCCCTCCCCCCATTTCCATAGGTCCCATTTTACTTTCCTTTGTCACGCAGTCATAATTGTTGATCAATAATAATAAAAAAAAGCTAACATATTATGATAACAAATTGAGCCGTATTTACATGTACATTTTCATTGAATATATAATAATAATGAATTATCACACATGGGTGGCAAGCAGGTAAAGGGAGGGAACTCTAACACAGATAATTGGTGAGAGTGGAGGACCATAACCATTGTACCTGTCTATAATTGCCTTTGTATCAGTCGATGACATACTTTTATAAAAAAGCCTTTACAAGTTCTTGTATGACTAAAACCCCCTGGCATGTAACCCTTTATCTATACAGCCAGAAGCCTGTTGACTTACCAATACAAGACATTTAGGTACTTACAAGTCAAAGAATAAAAATAGAAATAAAAAAAAAAAAAAAAAAAACAACTCTCAAAGCAAAGCTGATATGCAATGGACAAGGTAGAGGTTTAGATTGTCTTCTTTAGTTGGTGGGGATTTACAATCATGTAAAGCAAAATAAACAGTAAGTTATGATTTCAGGAATTGCCAGCAAAAATCAAACAATGCCAACACACAATGAAAATTGCATTTTCCCCCATTATCTTAGATTACAAGAATTAAGAAAACAATTGATACATAATATTTCTGTGTAAAGAAAAACCGACTACACTGTACAAAGTCTGACGACTCATTTGAATCAATCTCGTAGTAATTGTATATAGATCAAATATTTAACAGAAAAATGACATGCCTAGTTTCATGGTCTCTTATCACCAATCCTTAATCAATGCCACACATACAAAATGTATGTATACAAGTACTGTAAATACCAAATAATTTCACATCCTATTTCACCAACTGATTTACCCTGAAATACTAACTTAGTTAAAAAATCTGTGAAATTTTTGTGTGATTCACAGTAAGTAACGTAAAGCATCGAGTGATTTTTAACCAAATAATCGACACAAAGTTCGTTGAACAGGGTGAACAGTTTGTGAAAAATACATGTATTTTGTGTACAGTCCCACAGCTGCAGGTTCAGGCACTACTTTCCCCATGAAACCAGCACAGCTGTGTTTAACTTCATCCAAACAAAAATGTTTCGTGCAGAATAACTAAAACTTATATTCTGAGTATAATAATGCTGATTGGAAATTCATTATGGAAGCACAGAATAGAATACCTATAGTAATGCATGTGGGCTGAACTGCTTTTCTTACCTCATACATCAATGGATAATGTGAATCCGACATAATTTCACTTATGATTTAGATTTTATGATCTCTAAATCATTATTGTTAGGAATAGAAGCAATCCATCACACATGCTGTTTTTAACAAGCAGGTGTCTTCTTCATAGCCACTTGTGTACATATATACAAGAGCAGAGGCTTGGAGCAATGCCAGTTATTCCCAATGACAGCTGAAGTTATCTCCCTTAGAGTACCTCGTCGGTAAAAGAATGTACATGTAAAATGAACCAAGTGGTTTTCTGTGTAAATTAATGCCCATAGGCTTACAAGTAGTAAGCACGTACCGGTAACAGGTTTCGTTTGGAAATGTGAAATGTTGAAACTAACAAATTAATATGATACCTTTGATATTACAAATATTAAAATTGTTCTTAACTCCATGTGTTTTTCAATGTGAGCATTTCATGTGTACTACAGTTTAAATGTAGTTTTACAAAAATATAAAAGCATGAAATTTTTCTCACAAAAAAGTATGTGGGAAACCAACTTTGAATCATGCTACAATTTATAATTTACTGCATTATTCCCTTCTGTTATCAGAATCATCAAACATTCGTCATGGATTGATTCATAAGATTTATTCTACTCTTCAAAATATAATTCCGCCAAGTGTCGGATGTGCTTCTGGTTCGGATCGTTATTGACATTCTCAGAGAAAGATGTTCTCTGCTTCTGTGCCATTGTAAATGAAGGACATGCATAACTTTTAAGCATGAGTAAGGTGAGATGTTTCTTTTGATGACAGGCAACATCATGGCCATGTAGCATTTGGCGTGGCATAATATATAATGGTAGTATTATGTCATTCATTCACATTAGCTCAAAACTTAAGTACAACTTCTTGTTTGACTCGGAGGAACTTGCACGCTTGTTTATCTGCATGGTTAAGCTTGAATTACATGCCTAAATATGCCTGAACATGAGTAGCTATACATATATCTGGGTCCTGTGGGACCTTTTGTTAGATGCCAAGCTGGGTCACCACCTTTAGTTTCAAGACAACAGTGAGGGTGCCTGATCGCTTTAGGTCATTTTAGTCACAATGATTAATCAAGTTTTCCTGATTCAGATGGCTGATTGGAAATCAGAATTATTTTAACACGATTGTTCAAATGAAGAGTTCAAACACAGTTTTCTGTCACTATAGTTGTGAAATAGTAATGAATGTTTCTGAATCACAAAATGACAGAATTACACGGTAAAATGAACAGGAAATCCATGATGCAAATCCAATATGTTAACGACGAGTGGACTGAGTTGTCAGCAGAAACAGAAACTAATGCCTCCATGTAATCGGGATAAACAAATGAACTGTTGCAGTTCAATGCCACATTTGCAATATTTCAGCCTTATCGTGGTGACACTCATAATTATAATTTCGTCACGTGTCATTAAAATGGGGTGGTCTCCTTAAGATGCAGCAAATGCACTTAAAATGGTCCGTCGTGTAATAGTGCAAAGATTGCAGAAGATGAATGAATCAACATAACTCTACACAGAGATACCATGATTCCAGCAGCGTAAGAATACGTTCCTATTTGTGATGGTTTGTGCAGCTTATGGCGCATGTTTTCAAAAACCAGTCACAAAAGAGCAAAGAAAGCGTGAAACATTACACAGAAGAAAACAGAAAGTGTGAAAAATATGGTAGATATATTATACAGTAGAATCACAAAGTGAAATACATGTATTACATATAAAAAAAAAGCGAAAGTGTGAAATACAAGTATATGCACAACAGAAATCAGAAAGTGTGAAATAACATGCATTTGGAAATAGAAAGTGAGAAACTTGAAAAAACAGAACACAGAAAATGAGAAACAGAAACATTGTTCATAACTGTGCAAAACAGTGAGAATTAACAAACAGCAGAGAATAGAAAGACAATTACCTCATAACAGAAAATAGAACATACAGATACATACAACAGAACACACAAATTAACAAGTATCACACTGCAGAGAGTTTGAGAAACACTACAAGACTAGAGCGTAGAAAAATGAGAAGCATCACACAATACATAGCAGAGCATGGAAACCCAGATATAGGACACAACTGAACAGAGCACAGAAATTATGAATCATTACAAAACAGAACGTAGCAGTGCACAGCTTAAAACCGGCTTCTTTACATAACAGCTTGCCGACACCGATATCCATGCCTTTAGAATGGAAAATAGTACAAACTCTTATGAAAAAAATGTTGCTTCTGTTGTTCACTTTTGCAAGTTCATAGTGGGCATTTTTGTTAAAACCTGTGCATGTACACATATGTATGTAGTTACACATTCACTGCACCAGTCATTCTCCTCGAAAATACTTCACACATTAGTCATCCTCAGAGAAGTGATGTGCTTCTTAACTTATTATGCAAATGAGAGCCACCACTTAAGTCACATGATCAAGTTATCTAAGATTTTCTACAACTTTCAGATGTACCTGCACATGTAGCTGGATCACATGGTTTAATAATTTTTCTTGTCAAAACAAACAACCCTTTCTGTATTCATTTCAAAAGAGCTCTAAAATTCTCTCCAGTGTGTTACCATAGTTACTGGTAAACTAAATTGCCAATGGTGTCAAAACCTGTTTCAATGGTCTGACTGCATACTGATCACTAATTATCTCATTATTGTATATCATGATCATTTTATCATTATCAATATCACAAGTACAACCCATTTGTTGGTGCATTTTAATCGATTAATATGACGCACAAGCAAATCGTTAGGAGTTGTTACTCTAACTTATATTCACTTTGAGGACATCACCTTGCATTTATAACAAAAAAAAAATTGGACACAGAAGAAAATTAAAAAAAAGTCCAAAAAAAAAAAAAAAAAAAACCATAAAAATATAAGGAATATCTTTCAGGATGTACAGGTTACAGAGTAAATTTGGCATGAGCCCAAATGAAATTCACATGATCATCTACAGTTATACTCCATCATCCTGAGGCCTCCAAATCCGGGATTGTTATACTGTTTGTTTTGTAACAGACTTAAGGCCAAGTACAAACAGTACATGTGTTCATGTATCAAAACAAACAAATCAGACATTTATCACTGTGCATGTACATCATGCTTCAGTCCAAAAAGCCCACAAGTAAAAAATTAGAGGAAAATGTGGATGGCCACCTGTCATTACTGCTGTTCTTACAGAAAAAAAAATTGAGAGTCAAGGGATATGCCTTCAGCCATTGCTGGATAAAGGCAACTGATAACAGCAAAAAAGCAGGATTGTAAATGGTTCAAGTACATAGTAAATCTGTCAGAAAGCGAATTCATATTTCTCTGAATGTCTACAATGGCCTCTGTAAGAAAATCTTACAAGTATTTCTATGCTACTCCCAACACAAATAGCTGTTAACTGCATATGTACGCTTGAAGACATCTCAGATATTAAATGAACTAGACGTTCATACATAATAAGGCTGAATTAAAATATAAAAGAATAAATAGTGGCACAGACTATTTAAGGTTAACAGTTACCCAGAGTAAGACTGATAATGAAGCAGAGTAAAGGCTGATAATGAAGAAGAGTAAAGACTGATACTGAAACAGCGTGAAGTTGATAATTGACAGAGAATTTGTTTAAATAATAACACCTGGCAAGGCTGATAATGGCAACAATACAGGCTGATAATGACACAATGCCAGGTAAATAATGACAGAGTAAAGGTGATAATGACACTGGGCTGGTTGATACAACCGACCGCAAGGCAAGCGCCAAAAAAATGGTTTACATTTGGTTGGTACAAAATGAGTTGAACCAGAATTAAAAACTGTGCATGAGGGGATGGAAACAGTTATTGCTAGACTTTCCTTTTCAACACAGAGGCATATAAAGCAATAAACCATAACACCAAAACTGACAGGAACATGCATTTCACTTAATTGAAGATCTGTCCAGGCTGGATCTACCATGTAGATACCTCCAAGTGAGGCTTCGTAATTCCGGTTTTTAAAAGACACAGGGTCTCGGGATTGAGATCTGACATGCAAGTCTGCTTACATAACATATCCAATAGATGGAAACAGTCGAGAAGGCAGACACTGGCAATGACAGTGACGTAGGAACTCCCAGGCCTTGACAACCACTGACAGGTTTTCAGCTGTACGAGGAACAGTAGCCGAAAACTGAAGTCACAGACAGGAAGCTTATACGAAGCTGTGAATTAATTAAATTAAGCTTACATGTACATGTATATTCACATGAATTCTGAAACTAATCGGTGACTGTTGCTTCATTTTCTTCTTTTCGGGGACTGAGACTTTTGTCATTGTTAGAGTGATCGTTCTTCATGTATTCTGTTCTTATTGTCGTTGTGCACGCAAAATATAATAATATCCAAGTGTTAAATGTCACTTGTGGAGAACGGGCTTATTTGTTTTTTTCTTCTGTGAGCTCTTTTAAAATCAGAGCTAAGAAACTTCCAGTTTGCTGAGGTTTAATAATCATGTGACTTACTGGATGACTTAACAAATCCAATACAGGACATGACCGAGTCAAAATGACGCCCAATCATACTTCTAATCCTGAAAACAGCAGCTACTACATACACACAGATGCGTGATTCGGTCAGACTTCCCACAATGCATCATCATCCTCATCCTGACAGCTGGTTTGCCACAAGGAAATATTCATCTGTGACTGTCTCAATCTTCAAACAGGGCACTCTCAGTCACCATGATCCACTCTCAGCCACACATGGATGTCCATGTGTGTAACGTGTACTCAAGAATGGCGTCTCTGGTATGAAAAAGGCTGGTAAAAAAGTATGGATGAATCTGTAAAGAACAAAGACACAAGACCCAAATTAGTCAAAACTGAAATGAAACTGAAAGCAAATGAATTTACTGAAGTGTTCCACTCATAACAGCCTAAATGATCACAAATTTCAGCCCTCACTAACTTGCCGATTTTTTCCTAATTCTGAGAGTTCAAAGTTTAAAGTGCTGTTTTGAGTTTTGCTTGGAACGTGGAAATGATAATAATAAGTTGAAAATTATAAGTTTCAGCACCAAAAATAGTATTTTCTGACATTAATTTGCCTCTAACAATGCACTTTTGTGAATGAAATTTTTAGGTTATTCAGGGTGTGAAGTCTTTTATTCTTTTTGCTTGCAAACATGTACAAAGTACACGGAAGATTAAATGTTGTCTTCAGTCTAACATACACATTCATGTTCACAAAGTTAAATGTTTTCTAACTGTTTGCATTTCACACATTTCTGGTTAAAAAAAGATATCATATTGCTTAATAAGTTTTGGCCGAAACACAAAATTTGCTATTTCGAGAAAATTAACCAAAATTAATGAGACCTTAATCTCTGAATTTTCAAATATTTCTGTAAAATATCAGTTCCTAATGAGCAGCCCTCTCAATTTACTTTCCATAACCTTTTATTCTTAACCTGGTCACCAGAACTTAGGTGTAAAGCAATATTTTCACAGTAATCATGTACAGGGCATACACTGTACACTATGTTACTTTGTAGATGTACATGTACTTATAAGATTACAGACATGTACTTGCACACTGGCAAGTTGAACTTTGTGTATTTTGTGGCTACAGATTGTACAAATGCCCAATGGGTAATTTACTAATCTAGATTAAATTATGTTTCCATAATATGTCACAAAGTAAACATTTACATGCCTGATAATGACTGGCAACTTTATACCATAGGAGACACACACACAGTGCTGTACATGCATACAGGATAGGCATGTACGAGGGTTATGATGAGGGGGTATCGACTACCCACCATCCTAATTTCACAAAACATCAGGATAAAAACCACGCAGGTTCTTTAAGGTTTCAGAGTATGTACGCATGTACATGTATTAACTAGTAAATGATAATGTGACAAAGATAGACTCTTAACAACACACGAGGAAGTCTACCATGATCATGTTATTAGTATTAAACTACCATTAAGGCTAGCAAAGCCCTGCCCTAATAATGACTCCACCACAGACTACAGCACACACTGTATCTCTGCACGTGCCCCTGACAGCACGGACTGTGAGAGGGTCAGCTAGTTGATACAGATGGAATGAGATAGTAGATTAATGCTATTCCTACACTAATAAATTCAATAAGGTCTTGGTGAGAGCAAATCCACGGGATAGAGCAATATGAGTCATTGCTTCCCCACCTCTCCCTCGCTCCCAACTGCTCTCCCCACCCCACCCTGAATAAGTGGGTCACCTGCAACTAATGACCATGTTGTTGACCCAATATTATAGGTTTCACACTCCCACTGCCATTGATCTACAGCCTTTATGATGTCAGTTTACTTTTCGACACTCTGACCCAGTGACCTCCCTTTGAAGCGACACCAATGGACGTAATGAAGGGAATGCTCTGATAGTTAATTGAATGAAATTGCCACTAATCAGTGGCAATTGGAGTTGTTAATGGAAGAAAACACTGATTAAATGAAAGCAGATTGAATTGACCAGTACAGATATAGCGCGCTGGGTATGCATGGGAGGTATGGTAAGCAATACATTACACGATCAACTGAGGTTAAATCAAACTTCATTTGATCTGTAACTGAAAAAGATGTGCAACAACAACACAAACCAAAGAATGAAATGTCAATGAAATTCTCTTAAAGTTTCAAATTCCATGAATATATGAAGACACATGCATGCACATGAAATGACCAAGTCTTTAAAAGCCTATGAAATCAAAGTGTATCCCACATTCCCACCTCCGGCTTTGTTTCATTCATGTCAGAGGCCTGTATCACAACAAAGCTTGCACCTTAATACACCTTAACAACAAAAATGTACACACATGTACACAGAGAACAACAGACCTACACTCTGTTCAGTCTACATATAAATGGTACAATGTAACATTTGTGTGTGCGGGGGGGGGGGGGGGGGGGGGAGTGTTTCTTTCCAAAGCTTGGAAATAAGCAGCAGGAAAAGAACAATGGCCTGCATCAAGGGGTTCTAATTACAGATATTCACTTAGAAATTCATGGAACTTTCCATCCATTAATAATCCCGCAGTAAAGAGTTTGGTGAAAAGTCGCGTAAAACCAAATGTGATTACAACAGTAAGGCATATCGCTTCATGAGATTTTCATGCAGCGTATAACAGGGTTATAGGTTTGTGCTAGGCTTTTAAAAGTCCCACAGGTAATACACTTTGGAACAACTGGGTGATAAACATTTGTTTCCAGCACGTTATTTTAAGTGATGATGAAAGTTAAAACATGCTACTAAATTTGACATCCGTATTTCGTATTACCCTGGCATAATTTTAAGACCATCAACAGTAAATAATAGGACCATGACATACATACATGTACATGTACAAATATTAAGACTTCAAGTGAGGGCACACATGTACATGTACAAATACTAGACTTCAAGTGAGGACACACATGTACATGTACAAATACTAGACTTCAAGTGAGGACACACATGTACATGTACAAATACTAGACTTCAAGTGAGGGCACACATGTACATGTACAAATACTAGACTTCAAGTGAGGACACACATGTACATGTACAAATACTAGACTTCAAGTGAGGGCACACATGTACATGTACAAATACTAGACTTCAAGTGAGGGCACACATGTACATGTACAAATACTAGACTTCAAGTGAGGACACATGTACATGTACAAATACTAGACTTCAAGTGAGGACACACATGTACATGTACAAATACTAGACTTCAAGTGAGGACACACATGTACATGTACAAATACTAGACTTCAAGTGAGGGCACACATGTACATGTACAAATACTAGACTTCAAGTGAGGGCACACATGTACATGTACAAATGCTAGACTTCAAGTGAGAGCACACATGTACATGTATGCATGTATCTCTACATTTACCTGCCCCATTAAGGCCTTGATTATATATCCCTTTTACAAGCAGGTAAAGTGTACAATCCTGCAGCTGTAATTCTTCAACCTTTTCACACGTTTGCAAGGCGTTTATTTAATCATATTCTGAAGGCACTTTTCTGTGCTGACTGATACAATTATACTTTTTATGAAGCCCAAAATCAAACAAAATCAAAAGAGTTGCACGGAAACTTGCTTTTCACTGGTGACATGTTGAGGAATTAGTGTACGTAGGTGCATGAATAAGACTCTTCTCACAGGTACACATAAATGTATATTATACACAGGCAGATGTCAGAGACAAACAATGCAATCTGGCCTCAGTATAATTGGTGAAGCAAACTGAGGGATAAGTGTTTACTGTATCTATGTACTATACACAGGCAGATGTCAGAGACAAACAATGCAATCTGGCCTCAGTATAATTGGTGAAGCAAACTGAGGGGATAAGTGTATACAGTACCTATGTACTATACACAGGCAGATGTCAGAGACAAACAATGCAATCTGGCCTCAGTATAATTGGTGAAGCAAACTGAGGGGATAAGTGTATACAGTACCTATGTACTATACACAGGCAGATGTAAGAGACAAACAATGCAATCTGGCCTCAGTATAATTGGTGAAGCAAACTGAAGGGATAAGTGTATACAGTACCTATGTACTATACACAGGCAGATGTCAGAGACAAACAATGCAATCTGGCCTCAGTATAATTGGTGAAGCAAACTGAGGGGATAAGTGTATACAGTACCTATGTACTATACACAGGCAGATGTAAGAGACAAACAATGCAATCTGGCCTCAGTATAATTGGTGAAGCAAACTGAGGGGATAAGTGTATACAGTACCTATGTACTATACACAGGCAGATGTCAGAGACAAACAATGCAATCTAGCCTCAGTACAATTGGTGAAGCAAACTGAAGGGATAAGTGTATACAGTACCTATGTACTATACACAGGCAGATGTCAGAGACAAACAATGCAATCTGGCCTCAGTATAATTGGTGAAGCAAACTGAGGGGATAAGTGTATACAGTACCTATGTACTATACACAGGCAGATGTAAGAGACAAACAATGCAATCTAGCCTCAGTACAATTGGTGAAGCAAACTGAAGGGATAAGTGTATACTGTACCTATGTACTATACACAGGCAGATGTCAGAGACAAACAATGCAATCTGGCCTCAGTATAATTGGTGAAGCAAACTGAGGGGATAAGTGTATACTGTATCTATGTACTATACACAGGCAGATGTCAGAGACAAACAATGCAATCTGGCCTCAGTATAATTGGTGAAGCAAACTGAAGGGATAAGTGTATACAGTACCTATGTACTATACACAGGCAGATGTCAGAGACAAACAATGCAATCTGGCCTCAATATAATTGGTGAAGCAAACTGAGGGGATAAGTGTATACAGTACCTATGTACTATACACAGGCAGATGTCAGAGACAAACAATGCAATCTGGCCTCAGTATAATTGGTGAAGCAAACTGAAGGGATAAGTGTATACAGTACCTATGTACTATACACAGGCAGATGTCAGAGACAAACAATGCAATCTGGCCTCAGTATAATTGGTGAAGCAAACTGAGGGGATAAGTGGATACAGTACCTATGTACTATACACAGGCAGATGTCAGAGACAAACAATGCAATCTGGCCTCAGTATAATTGGTGAAGCAAACTGAGGGGATAAGTGTATACAGTATCTATGTACTATACACAGGCAGATGTCAGAGACAAACAATGCAATCTGGCCTCAGTATAATTGGTGAAGCAAACTGAGGGGATAAGTGTATACTGTACCTATGTACTATACACAGGCAGATGTCAGAGACAAACAATGCAATCTGGCCTCAGTATAATTGGTGAAGCAAACTGAGGGGATAGGTGTATACAGTACCTATGTACTATACACAGGCAGATGTAAGACACAAACAATGCAATCTGGCCTCAGTATAATTGGTGAAGCAAACTGAGGGGATAAGTGGATACAGTACCTATGTACTATACACAGGCAGATGTCAGAGACAAACAATACAATCTGGCCTCAGTATAATTGGTGAAGCAAACTGAGGGGATAAGTGTATACAGTACCTATGTACTATACACAGGCAGATGTCAGAGACAAACAATGCAATCTGGCCTCAGTATAATTGGTGAAGCAAACTGAGGGGATAAGTGTATACAGTACCTATGTACTATACACAGGCAGATGTCAGAGACAAACAATGCAATCTGGCCTCAGTATAATTGGTGAAGCAAACTGAGGGGATAAGTGTATACAGTACCTATGTACTATACACAGGCAGATGTCAGAGACAAACAATGCAATCTGGCCTCAGTATAATTGGTGAAGCAAACTGAGGGGATAAGTGTATACATGTACACACTTATGTTCTTCACGTACAGGGTCAGGTGAAGTAAGTCAACCATGACCCATGTGGTCAGGCGGTTCCCTGAAGGTGTTAGGAAATTTTGACATTCATTCATTATAGCATAAAGCTCGGGGTGTTTGAGACCTAGATGACTCATGAATATGTTTAGAGTGAGTCAATGTATTCCGTTCAGAGACACTCTACATGTATCTTTGTTTTAAACATTTTAAAAAGTGTTTCAAATTTTTTAATGACATCACACATTATAATCGTCAAGGAAAATAAACAACAGAAAATGTTTACTCTGTTATCAACAGTGCTGAGAATTAGAAAAGTTCATTACAAAAATGTAGGCAGCTAATTTCAAAAATATGTGCAAATAAAATTTTAGTCAACTTACAACTGTAATAAATTAATTTACTATAAATTCCAAAGTACTCAGCTACCGTGACAACCTAAGAGATCTTCTGGCAGCCTACTTTACCTTGCCCATTTACAGAGCCTTATGGCACTCTACATAAAGACTGATAATCCGTATACCCTAAATGACCTAAAATTTTGTCCATGACCAACTTACTCAATTTACTGTATTCTGAGAATTCTAATGACTCTAGAAAAGTACTTAAAGGCTGGTTTGGAAGGTATTATGATATCCTGCTGGAAAAACATATTTTTAAGCACCAAAAATGATATTTTCTAATGTTTATTTGCCTCTAAAAATGTACTTTTGTTGGCGAAAATTGGGGTCATTTAAGGCACAGATAATTATACATACAGAACATAGACAATGAGATCTTTAATAATTCATTCATTCATATCTGTCTGGACATTAATTAGAATACACTCATAAGTCCTTCTCTAATCTACAACCTTACTCTGATAAATCCCCACCTGGTATTAATTGTACCTTTACTTTGCATGTATTTGTACAAAGATGTGCAGTAAGTGATTTAATTTGGTCACACAGTGACTACTAATGTGTGCACAGAGTACTGTTAACCAGACTGTCCCACAGGCCTCTTTACATGTACCTGACAGTCAATCAGTGTGCTAGCAACACCAATTCTACTTTGTGTTTTAAGGGCCAACATTAAAAAAAAACCAGAAAGTGGAATAAAAATAAAACTGAAAATTCTCCTTTTTATATTGTGATGTTTTTCAAGATTTTCCAAACATGTAAATAAGTTCTTTTCAAGTGTAAATAAAAAAAGAAAAGAAGAAGTTTAAAATGATGTGGCCTTAACAGTATTAGGTACTTCTTTCCGTCTCTCTGAAAGTTTCTCGAGACCAATCATACTTACTAATATTTCAACCTTTTGGCATGTTTGCAAGGTGTATATTCTGAAGGCATCATTCTCTGTTAAGTGATAAAATTATACTTTTTGTGTAGCCCTGAAATTGGCCAATCCAACCAGTGTAGTTTTGTCTCCAAAAATCATATTTAACATGAGCATAAACTAAAAGTTGGTCTTCCATATGCGGAAAGGTTGACGAGTTAGGTATATGTACATAAAGTTCTATGTACAGTTGCCGCACAAAATAACTTGATTAGATGTACAATTATAACGTTATACAAGGATTGCAAATTATGCAAACCTTAATATCACTGGAGAGAGCAGCTGTTGTAATTTGATCCATAAACTATTTCATAATACGCGTGATAATGCAAGATCAACATCAAATTAAAAACACAACTAGAAGATGTTTCAATTTTTTTCACTTTATAAATTCCATCTTGTCTAATATTGTTTAATATGTTCATGTCAGGCATCCCTCCTGCACATTCATGGAATGCGAAGTACATGTATATGTATGATTGATTTTAATACACAATTTAGTACGCAAGCATGCAATCTTAACATGGACTTTTTTGTTTTTCAGGGGCTTAATGGAAGAACAAATGTTATAATGGAACATTTTAATGACAGAAGTTCATTGCCTCCTGTGATGAAAAAGCAGGTGTCCTATATTTAAGTAAAATACACCTGTGTACACTGTACATGACTTTCATGGTTACAACATTTTAAGCCTGATACAAATATATACATGTACACTGTAAACATGCACCATATCTCTATCTCTACATAAAACATCTTTCAAAGGATAGCCCACCTGTAATTTATTAACACACATATATCCACTGTAAAACCTTGCAGGCTTCTATGTACAATCCTTTACTCTAGGCTATGTATATATATATATGCTGTAGTTTACCTGATTTTATCTCCTGTCCATGGACAATCAGATGCAACATAAATCACTTAAGGGAAATGTCCCAAGGTGATACGCTGAGTTTAACTTGAAAAGGTCAATTAACACAGAAGCGTTTGCAAGTGTCTAGATCCACTGTACCATGACAACTGGCTTACAATTTAGAGGTTAGAATGCTCAGAGTGAAGCCTTGCTCTTAAGTATCAGTTTGCAGATGCCACAGTCAGAGCAGTTGAACAGATTTCAGTCAAGACACTTCGTGCACTAATTTCACTTGTACGATGGTGGCCAGCATTATTCCGGGAGGAAACTGGTGAAAACACATGACCATCCACAGGCTGCTGGCAGACCTTCCCATGTACAGCCTGAGAGGAAACCAGCAAGACCTCAACTTGAACTCACAGCGACCGAATTGGCAAGAGGCTCCTGGGTCATTGCAGCGTGCTGGCGCGCTAACACCCTCGGCCACAAAGGCCCCACAACACATTATCCAAAAAAAGATGACTTTTATTGTCTGTTTTACCTTACAAATCAAATAATTAAAATTTTTCACCACATTCAAGTCATCTTTTATGGATTTGCAGGACCATGCCATAAATCAAACAAGTACACTGACTTTATACAATAACTTTGTGTACATATGATACACCATATGTTTACATTTGTAAACATTGTGCACATAATGTGTGGGATATACATCAGTTAGGAAACTTTGTGTACATATTTTTTTTTTTTTTTTTTTTTTGGATTGGTGTTTTACGCCGTACTCAAGAATATTTCACTTACACGACGGCGGCCAGCATTATGGTGGGTGGAAACCGGGCAGAGCCCGGGGGAAACCCACGACCATCCGCAGGTTGCTGGCAGACCTTCCCACTTACGGCCGGAGAGGAAGCCAGCATGAGCTGGACTTGAACTCACAGCGACCGCATTGGTGAGAGACTCCTGGGTCATTACGCTGCGCTAGCGCGCTAACCGACTGAGCCACGGAGGCCCCTTGTGTACATATGATACACCATATGTTTACATTTGTAAACATTGTGCACATAATGTGTGGATATACATCAGTTAGGGAAACTTTGTGTGCATATGATACACCATATGTTTACATTTGTAAACATTGTACACATAATGTGTGGATATACATCAGTTAGGAAACTTTGTGCACATATGATACACCATATGTTGACATTTGTAAACATTGTACACATAATGTGTGGATATACATCAGTTAGGAAACTTTGTGCACATATGATACACCATATGTTTACATTTGTAAACATTGTACACATAATGTGTGGATATACATCAGTTAGGAAACTTTGTGTACATATGATACACCATATGTTTACATTTGTAAACATTGTACACATAATGTGTGGATATACATCAGTTAGGAAACTTTGGGTACATATGATACACTGTATGTTTATATTTATAAACATTGTACACCTCATGTGTTGATATACTTCTGTTAGGAAACTTTGTGTATGTATGATACACTGTATGTTTACATTTGTAAACATTATACAACTGATGTGTTGATATACTTCAATTAGGAAACTTTATGCACCTAATGCACTCCTGTCTGGATATACTTCAATTAGGAAAATTTGTGTATGTATGATACACTGTATGTTTACATTTGTAAACATTATACAACTGATGTGTTGATATACTTCAATTAGGAACTTTATTGCACCTATGACACACTGTACTGTATGTTTACATTAGTAAACATTGTACAACTGATCAGTGGATTTGCTGTAGTAAGACACTTTTTGGACATGTATAATGTTGTACACTGCACAGATTTGTAAGCACTGCTCTATTCCTTTGTCCAGTAAATAAATATATATTTGATCAATGCTAAGAACTCTTTTAGCCATGTTGTACAAACCCTGCACAAATTTATATTACAAGGTGATGCTACATGTTTTCACAGAGTTGTTCTACATGTATCATGTTCCACATTCTGCATTATGGCCGAACATTTGCAGCAAATTATCTCACACCTACTTACAGCTATGCGGTTGTGCAATGTCTATTCCACATTTCTAAAAATGCACAATGCACACATTCCAGAGAAGGCACGCATGTTTTTAGAGAGTGTCTGAAGTCTTTGTTTTTGTTGACAGTAATACAAATACATGGAGGTGTATCTCTTCTTTCTCTGTTACAAATATGTAAGCATGATGTTGAAGGTTGAGGACTGTATGTGGATACTTCCACGCAACACATATGTACAATGTGCAACTGTGTCTGTATCTGCTTCATCGTGCTGCAGATCTGAATGCATCAAGGTCAAACCATGCCAAAAAGAAGAGCTGTAAAGTCAGAAAAAAAAAACAAAAAGTCTCAAAGCGTCGTGCGCGCTCTACCTGACATGTTGTCACCCCAGCCTATATCAGCTAAACAAAATCAGTGGGTTTTATCCTTGGCAGGAATCTGTATTTTGCTTGAGAAATGCTGCATATAGAGCGCAGTCAAATCGAAGAGGTATCACTCCTATCAGAAGAGACCCACATTTACATGCACCGGATGCCAGGAGTAAAATGTCAGGAAGAATCTTATGAAGAGAGGCGTTAACATTTGCACACCATACATGTATGGGCAATCGACACACAGACAACTGGCCTTTCTACGTTTAGCCTATATATACTACAGACCCAGTTATTTTGCTCTGTCTGTGTTTCACATGAAGAACAGGGACATGTGCTCACAGTCAAGTGGAGTCCTGACATCCTTGAAAGTGAGATCCGTGTTAAAACCACAGGTCCAGTTGTACATGGCAATGCAACTGTCATTAGGCTTTCAGCGGCCAGCATTTTCAATTTTACAGTCACACTGTAATCAAACAGGTACACTGAACAGTGAACATATTTTAAAACTGCCTCGATATTGGCCCATATTGGTATGAAATGTAAAAAGTTGCCCCAATGGCTTAAAGCTGCATTAATTACATGCACAGGCATTTAGCCTTGAAGGCATGTGCTGCACATACGTTACATGACCTCAAATTTAACACCAAAAAGTGCGTTTTTAGGCAAGTTAATGAAAGTCATAAAATACTACTTTTTGCCCCCACCTTTTGAAAAAACTTCAAAAAGTCTTTCTAAGACAAACAAACTTGTCAGAATCATGCAAAATATGCAGATGTGTCATGGGAGATATTTTAGGTTCTATATACGTGAATACTTTAATGTCACTATATACACTGCGAGCAGAGAATATTACAAGAGAAGTTCATCCTGAATACAAGCTACGTAATTTATAAAAAGGACTACATATATTATATTCCTGCACATGTACTGATCATCATCAAGGGTTCCACAGCCATCTGTAACCCTCATCACCCTTTGTCATACCAGCATATGAGGGTATACAGGCCTGCATTACCCATGTGTTTGAGACCCAAGTATGCACATGACTGACAGACAGTCAGCCACCAACATGTGGAAATGGACATGCAATTAGGGAGTCAGGAGGACAGTGTGAAATCCACATCTGTCAGTCTGTACATGGCTGACACCATGTGGTGATATATTTCATAGTGAAGCAGATCTGTGCAGTGAGCCATCAATGTGTCATCAATCATGTACAAATGTCATGACTTTAAATGTAAAAATGATTATTTTCCAATACAAAGAATCCAGTAGCACATTGTTACAACAGGCAGAGAAAATAGGGGATTAACTGGAACATGTGTACTGACTGCTAGTAGAAGTCAGAAAACAACAAATGACACACAGAGAGACACAAAGTTACAATTAAACTTTCTTAGAAGTAGTCATGGTATTATTGTTATCAAAGACTCTCACTCACATTATCTATAAGGATTTGCTACGTAACATTTTCCTCTTCAGTTTAAAAAAAATTAAGGATTTATGCCCATGTGATCATGATAAAAGGCACAATATACTGTATATGAAGAATTAATTGTACAATATTCATGTTCAGTAATGTAATTTTATGTCTGTAGATCAAACTTATGTTCGTTCCTTCATTAAAAGCAAAAAGGTTTCAAATGAGGATTTAAAAAGGTTTGATGAAGTAATGTGAGGTAAGAAAATCTTTTCCCATGGATGATCAACTGTCATCTTTCATGGCCTTGCATTCAGTTGTACTGTAATGATCTAATGAGGGAGAGATGTACATAAGACATACATACTTTACATGTACTGTTACACTTTTCACTCAGAGTTTATTTATGGATATTTTTTTATGACACCATTTGATCCAGACCGATAACATTGACATGGCATTTACACACTACACATGTAACTCGCACGTACATGTAGGCAGATGGCTAAGTTAGTCAGGTTCAAGGATGAGAATCTTTTCCATGCAAATCAGCTGGAATTTCCTCCACTAGCTGATCCTCAGTAGTCAAAACCATTAGTTCTAGCCATTTTGCTCAAAGATTCGATACTTGACAATCATGATTTCCCTGAAATCAGCTGATCAGCTGAAAATTTTCATCTCTGTAGGGTACAGGTACTTGTATGTACTGACAACAGAGGAAAGCAATGCAGATCCAATTTCAACTAAATATTGTTCCACAACAACCTTTATACATTTATGTACACACCCTGTTCGGGTCTATGAATCTTTGCTTTACAACAAAGCAGATGCTTTTGCCAGCATCCAGCTAAACCACACAGAAGAGTAACTCAGGAAGGAAATCAGCCGATATGTACAGCAGAGTTCACCATGGTGAAGTTCATGTACCTACACACAGTACTGTGCGTTGTTCTAACACTGCATCCTGAAAGTGTTATGCTCAAAATATCCATTTGAACCGAGGGAAACCGAGGCGGACGTTTAGGATGGAAATTAAGCCAGCGAAACATGCATCAAGAACTTTGTATGAATAATAATGAAACTTCACAACTAAGTCAAAATTTTGGATCGGAAGTTGGTTGATGTAATGAGAAGAAGTCACTTCCACCTATACATGAAGGTATTCTCTATGATTCAATCTGCAAGTACATGTACATGTAACACTTGGATATTTCCATGTACATGTACACACAAGCCTGAAACTAAGGAGGAGAACAAAGTCAATGTACTACCCCAAATCTTCGACCTTTTCAACCTCTAATTTCTCGAATGCAGTCTTTCCAGTGAAATTTATACATACAATTATTATGAAAATAATGCTAAAAGGATTTGCTTGTGTCACCAAAGATGACAAGCCTACAAAAACTGTGCAAATATTTTCTCTACAACCAACAGTCCTCACAAAAATTAAATGTTTCAAAATATTGGTTGCAGAGGTAGTTGAAAAAGTTGAAGTATTAGGGTATACCCCTTCATATTAAAACTGACAGGGGTCATCATTACTGTTTAGTTCGTGACAAAACTGTCACTTTACACTAAAAGTGGGTACAGTAGTTGGACAATTTGCCAATCCTGCCATGCACCAAATGAAAACTTTTTTCCAGGATCAACTGACACAGTTTAAACAAGGTGAAGACATCTGAAATATTCAAATCATGTTAATGGCACATGCCTTAGGGCTCTTCTCGATTCCCCCCCCCCCCCAACCCCCATAATTCTGGCAATTGGAGTATAAGTGAAATATTCTTAAGTATGGCGTCAAACACCAATCCTATAACATGTACATACATAACTTAAGCTCACAATGCAGAAACCATCAGTATTTGTATACATGTAGATGTCCATGTGCCCCGAATATATATGCATGCAGTCTCCATTACATCACGAATATTCTTCATCCACATTGCTTGTACTCCGCATAACACATCAGCTTTTATAACCTGTCCCAGTCACATAACACTGTATCAGTAGGATTCATGCACGTATGTATAGCCAGACAGCCAGTGTAGCTTTTGTATGGAAGTACAATACATGTACCTCCATATATAAATTTTGTACAACCACATTAGACTGTATTTCCGTACTGCTGTACTGTGTACACATCAGTACACAACAGTAGTGAGACATGTTAATGTGCTGAGCTAGTGCACCTCAAAACCACTCAGCTGTGGTCCATTAGCTCCAGCACCTACATATAGGGTACAGACAAGTGCAGCCCAGGAGCCACAGTGGTCTACTATACTCATTAGTGAGGACACATGGAATAAACTGATGAACGGCTACAATATAGCCATACTATCTACATGTACCTAAATGTACATGTGAAAAACAGAGCAGAGATGGCCGAGTCCTTTTGTCCCAGGATGTGGCCATCCTTAGAAAGTTTTTGCTGGGCATAACCCAACCCTTACAAAATAAACTTAGGGTTGTTGTTCAGTCAGGAATTCACCATTTTTATTTTTACTTAGGAAAGAGAGAAATAATACTGAAAAAAATTTTTTAAAGAAACCAAACAAACTTCCAAATCACAATATACTCTTTAGAGTAGTTCCCTTTTTCGGACCTTCTGTGGTGTCACGTCCGACAAACACATTTTTAATGCAGCCTGAATGGTATGACTGAGAATAAATATGGTAATTCAGACAGGCCAGCAATCAACTTTGTTGACTATGGCCACATAGATACCAAACTGTCAAACTACATGCATGCATACAAATTGCAGTTTAAACCGTTGTGAGAAATAACACATGTCCAGTGAATAATGGCAGGGCCATATCTAGTACCATTTCAGTTCCAGAAAATGTTTGGGCTCCTAAGCTGTTGTGCTGCCAAACACATAATATTGAACAAAAATATGATGGTTTACCAATTAAATGTTTTGACACAAGCCCCCTTCAGTCACAAACCTAAAAGCTCTCAGAAAACATGCATGGTCACAGAGTCACAGTTTAGGTATCGTTAGCTACACACGCCACGTGTATGTTGTCAGAACTTACACATACCAGAGAACATGAAACTACATGTACAAGTACATGTATGATGTAAGTCTAACTGACCAGTTAACAGTATAAAAGTGAATGCACATGTAAGTGGGAAGAAGTGCAATGCCCATACAGTATGCATACATGTATTACGATATATAGGTACTTGTACATATAAATGTATACATACATGTACATGCTTTATAAACATAACAATGGCTAAACAAATATTGTTACATGTACATGTCAATAAAGAGGTTCATGTGCATATGTGTAAGCCGTTCACTGAGAACAGTGAGTATAGCAGGTGCTGAACACAGGTACATAAATGCAAAAAACTTGGCCTTTTAGCAGAAAGTGGATTACATGTGAATGTCACTGTGTTTCTAGTTTCTAGTGTTACATGTACACATGTACACGTAAGTTTTGCAATAGGTTATTTCAAAAGCTATAATAATAACAACCTTCTTTATGCCAGGCTCACATAGTGTTTGTGTGTGTTGTGTGGATCGGGAGCGAGGCTGGGCGTGTGTGTGGGGGGGAGGAGTGGGGGAGGTTGTTGGGGGTAAGAATGAATCCAGATACCTGTACTGAAGTTCCTGCCAATACAGGCAAGAATTACCCTTTCTAGAACACCTAGAAACTAACCCAGCCATAGAGGATTTCAAACGGTGGAGAGTACATGTAAGTACGAGAGGCAGAGCTCTTATATCTCCTCTACCAATGTTGTGACAGAGAATGACAATAACCAAGCCCTTTCAAAACTTTACGACGACGTATATTTGTCAAAATTTATTTCAGCTTAACACCGCATAAGCCGCTTCAAAGCCATAACGTGAACAAATATTTTTTACAAGCACTAATTCACCCACCATTCATATGCTTAAAATGAGACAAGTAAACAGGCATAGCTATTCACTATACACTGCATTTACTCTACATGGCTAGCATTACATAAATGTATACACATGACTTCATTATGTCACAATGGCATACACACATGCACTGGTATCATTAATGAGATTACATGAACGTGTAATGCATGGATGTCTTAATGATGCCATAAAATTTTTACTTCGCCATGAACTTGTAGCACAGTTTGAGGTGCACAGTGTTGCGTGTGTGTCCTACAATAAGTACAAAAGACTCTGTATCACTGTATCACAGATTATGTGACACAGATTATATAGGAGCAGTTCCTATGTCTGCACATACAGTACATGTACTAGACCTGTCATCAGACTACCAATGACAATTCACTACTAGTGTATGGCCATGTGTATTACAAAGATTAAGAACTCCACACACATATACTTGATCAAGTCATTTTTCACTTTTTCCACTTAATATGCACAGCATGTTGTTTGCAAGTTATTCACCACCACATGTTACTTCCCTCCAATAACAGGAGGATACATGTACTACTCACAAATAAAGAGTATAATTTCAAAAAGCTTTCTGAATCAGTTTCACTTAAAACCTATCCTGTAAACCACATTACCTTTTAAAAAAAAGCATTACCACCCAGACATTGCAAGTCTATAAAATAAGTTACAAGAAAATAAATCCACGAAAATTTGTGAAACTTTGGGTCATAAAGCTTAGGTTGCTATCCATAGTTTGAGGCTGACCCACATTTCAGATGTTTACTCTGAAAAACAAATTTTTCACTCAACCAACACCATACCATCTGCCACTGTGCAACGTGATGATCAGAGCAGCCCCAGTTTTACAACTTCCCAAACTTTTAAGTGGAATCATGGTTCAAGTAAACTAAATATTTATTATGAGGATATTTGAAGATCTGCATGTTGAAGGCCACAATGAAGATGTGGCTGACAACAAATGACAATCAGGCCATCATCTATAAGTGTTCAAATTTAATTTAGTTGCGCTAGCTCATACTATTTGAAAGTTCGTTAACTTTTAAATTTCAAAGAACCTCACCATTTAATTCCTCAGAGTATACAGCAGCACCGACCACCCCTCTTCTTGACAGGACTAGTGTTCATCTCTCGAACTATTTCTATGAACACTTCGTTCACATTTTGAGTATTTTTAGCGGATGCCTCTAGAAATGGGCATCCCCACTGTTGAGCCAAACTGCTCGCCTCAGTCGTGGGGACTTCCCTCTGATGTTCTAAGTCACTTTTGTTACCCACAAGTAACATTGGGATTTTTTCTTCACCTTTTACTCGAATGATTTGCTCTCGCATAGTCTTGATGTCTTGGAACGTCTGTAAACTGGTAATGCTG
Organism: Liolophura sinensis; assembly: GCF_032854445.1. Taxonomy (NCBI): domain Eukaryota; kingdom Metazoa; phylum Mollusca; class Polyplacophora; order Chitonida; family Chitonidae; genus Liolophura; species Liolophura sinensis. The sequence goes on from NC_088306.1 coordinate 26,423,199, forward strand.
TAGACGATTACAAAACCTTGGCCGTTTTTTATGTACAGGTCCCTCATCGAGGCGAATTGTTCTGTGCCAGCCGTGTCTAATATCTCCAGCACAGACGGAGCGTTGTCTACTTCGATCTCTTTACGGTAAAAATCCTCGATTGTCGGGTCATATTTTTCCATGAACGTCCCAGACACGAATTTGACAGTCAAGGCGCTTTTCCCAACGCCACCACTACCTAACATCACCACTTTGTACTCCCTCATACTGACTATTCCTGCCATAAAGGCTTTTTACCACGCTGGAATTGACTGATCCCAGCCAAGACACACTACAGGAAGAAAAAGAACTGGACACACGGCCGTTTAACTGATTGACTGATTCAAGTGACGAGGAATGTTTCAAAGTTTTCGAAGCCCCTTTCCGGATACGCGTCTCATCCTTAGCCGATCCCTTTTTTGTTGAACAATAAATCATCTACAACAGCGCGGTAAAGTAGTCCATAGGTCAAGATCGGTTTGAAATGGACTCGAAAGCACCAGCGCACGATAGTCAACCTCCCCTGAAAGCTGACAAAAACTTTAGAAAACGACCTTTTCCAACAACCCCCTTTCTCCAGTCGCCATTATGGGTGGGCCTATACGGGTCGTTAATAATTTCCTCCAACACAAGAGAGCTCCACTCACAACTCTACGGAACTGAAAGAAATATCACCATGGGCAAATGAGAAAACAAAACACAGTGACGTTCTAGACAAACTACCAGGCGGAAAAGTATGTGATTTTTGTGTAAGCTTACTATCAAATAAGACTCACTAAAGAAATGTATGAAAATCTTACGATTAAGTGGCAGACGCACACCCCCAGTGTGAGCCTCACTAATCCCATACCCCGTTATAATGTGGAAAACAAAAGATGCATGTATACGCCGACCTCCTTACGTGCCCTACCTAATAAGTAACTCCCGCAAGACCCGGCATGCTTCTAACAGGCTTTGTGACACTCTATTCGGGTCACATCTTACCTTAGGTACCTTACACATACCTTTCAGGGTGACATTTAGAGTGGGTGGTACATATACAAGATGACTAGGTAAATGTGGGGAGGGGAGTTTGGGGGGGGGGGGGAGTTGTAAGGGATAGAAGTGAGTGCAGGCCTACTTATATAATACATATAACTGTCAGTTTAAAAACCCACGCTGTTCTAAAGTCTACGTCACAGATGTGACACAGAAAATATAATCACGTGTACACGTATGTGTATATGTATAGTCCGAATGCCTGGCACCAAATTTCACGTATAGGCCCCCCTATGTCTCTCTTCGCATTTTTTTTCACTCCTGAAGAAAAAAAATTATTGAATAGCCTTGCCAAGTGTATGTTGGCCTACATGTTCACTGCCACTTGTTAACCCGGTTTCCTCCCGTCATAATGATGGTCGCCGTGGTGTCAATAAAATATTCTTTATTCTACTAAAATAAAAAGATAAATGATAAATAAATAATAACTTGTTAGAAATTGTGAAATGTACGATACATATATTTATTTGATTGTTGTTGAACGCGTTAGACCAATGTGTTTCCATCACCTGTTAATAGATTGCCGGTAGTTTTTAAGGTGAAAGAAGTCTGAGTTTCCGGATTATTTAAGCCATGCGGCGACCTGTAGCAAGTTACTGGCGAACTTTCTTACGTGTTACCATATAAAACTTGCACAGTCATATTGGTGGACGACACGTGATCCAAGGGATACATGAAATGGTACTATAAAGCGAAGAGTGTGGCTTTAAGGAAAATGAAGAAAGATATGCCAACAAAATTAAAAAGAAAAAGAAATGTTCCCTTCTGAGGCATATTTTATTTTTCGTAATAACCCATCTGATTTATGGATATATTCCGTCAATGGTCGGAAATATTCGGAAATGACGCCATCGATGATCATTCTAGGCAAACTTTACCAGCTTAGCCATACTTCTTTACAACACATGTGTCGCGCTGTACTTTCGTTTTACATCACTGCCACCACTGGTAAATTTTGTACACAAATCTTGAACAACGCCGAGGTCATTGGGGTCACGGTGATGGGGCAGGAAGTGATGTCAGAAAACACAAACAATCCGTCTCAACGTTTGTTTCTAATAATAGTTTACACACATACATTCTCTTTATCTCTTTATCTATAAAGTAGGCCTTATGTACAACAGGATTCTAACCAAAACCTGAAACAATTTTATTGTTGAATACTGATTAAATAGTTTCTCGCGAGGGCGCAAGTGCATGGTGACGCTAAGCCTAAACTAGCCTAAAACGTTGACGTCACAGCAGGCTACTTCATTCCCAGACTGACCACTGGTGCCTATAAGGAATACTGTAGTTTAAAGCGATTTTAACTCCCCAAGAAGAAAGATCAGACGCTTTATTGTATTTCCACGTGCTAGGCTGCACTATACACTTCCTATTAAGAGATAAAAACCAAGCATTCCATGTATCCTTTAACGAACGTTAGATTACGTAATCGGCCACACGCGCCAACGCCTTACACACTGGGGGGGGGGGGTAAATTCCTTACAATTGGGATATTCTGTGTACTACAATGTACTGTAAAAGGATTAAAGAACGTCAATGTCCATTCAGCATAAGCGAGGCACGCCAGGCGACACTCCTTGTATGCTATAGGCCTATGTACAGTTGGATATTGGGTGTTGTAAAAGTCAAACTGTGAATAAATATGGCCGAGGACAGGTAATTAACTTTTTTGGTTTGATCTAATCAAAACCATCTGCGTCGTTCCATACAATGTCTCATAAATAATGCCCGACACTTCAGTTTAAAACTTCACGCGTATCTTGAGGACAAACAGCAAGAGAAAGTTCTTATCAATGGGCCTGGAATGATTTAAACCATATATAAGGAATTTTTCGCGCTCATTAATTTCATTTTCTTTCTTTGTTTAGAAAAAGCTAATAGCGTGTCCAAAAATAGATGTGCTGACTTCAAGTGGAGGAAAGCAATAAAACTGATGTCTGAATGGGATGCTATGGAGAAAAACTCGTTGTGAATAAACATTTCGTCTTTGCCCATTACATATTCTGCTTTGCACGAACTCTTATGAAGAACTTGGATATAACGAACACTGATAGCTGTAAGAAGAAGTAGAGGACAAAGTGAGTATTCGTTAATACCTGATTACACACAAAAAATAATGTGTTAATTTTAAGTGAATGCCTTTTGTCTGGGCGACGGTAATATGTATTCTGTTAATATAACATATAATACTGTGTCATATTCAACATAACATCCTGTTAGTTGAATTCAGTCTTTATGTTTTGAGTAAATGAATATGTATGCTACATTTAACAGGATAATCTGCTCGAATAATAACAAGCATTGTAGCATCACTACAGCAAACTTTCTGTTAAATTTAACGGATTATTTTTCTATTTTGAGAGAATTCGCAGGGTGGCCGAAACATTATATGAGCGTATGGTGAAACCTCCAATAGATAAATATTTCACATAGTCCAATTGTCTTGATAGACAACAATATGCATGGGCCTAAATATATGCAAATGACAATATGAAAGACTTACAGCACCGAGAGTATAACACCAGAGAGGCGACGACAGTACGTGAGAGTTGGAAAATGGTCACACGAGAACCTTGAAGTATAGCCCCCTGACAGTTTACCTCAAAGTTTCATTCTGACTGCTCATGTAATACTTAAACAACAGCAACATACACGCTGCCTGGCATAAACCTATACACAGCTTGCAGCAATATCAGTTGCAGTTAATGCAAGTGTCTGGTGGAGAATTACTAAAAATGCTATGCTGTCATCACGTAGATTTCATAAACATTTACATCAAAACAATGCTTAGGGATCGAGCAAGAGAATCCTGACTTATGCAGGAGTGCAATCAAAAAGACAAAATGCCAACACTGTTGTAATCAGCCTTTTCGTGATATTGATATAGGCTGTGGCAATTTGTAGTGCTGTCTCACTGGAACACGGCGCTGAAGACACCGGGTATAAGGCAATGCAGATCATAACAAACATCAAGCTCAGCTACTGCTGGCTTCCTCTCCGCCCGTACGCGAGAGTGTCTTTCAAGCAACCTGCGGATGGTCGTGGGTTTCCCCAGCGAGGATTTATCCCACCATAATGCTGGCCGCCGTCGTATAAAAGTGAAATATTCTTGTGTGTTGTAAAACACATCAACAAGATTCTCACAAGCACGTGCACACAGACGGCATCATACGCCAATCAAGTCAATGAATCAATCAGCCAGTTCGTCAGTCATCCAGTGAACAAATCAGTGAAACATGCTGCATGAGCACTTACATAGCACTAAGATTATTCTTTTCATTGCCTGTCACATAACCCAAATATATCGAGGTGAGGCCCAGTCCGCAATATCAAGTTTGTCTCATCTATAAACATGATATGTTTCCTATTTCCAATGGTTTAACACAGTGGACCAAAGTCACGACTCTGAGAAACCATAAGCTAACCACGTTTGTCTAGATAATTTGTTTTATTCCGATATTTTAGGCTCATTTCGATAGTTCGGCTTATTCCCATATTTCAGTTCATTCCCATATTTCGGTTTATTCCTATATTTCGGTTTATTCCGATATCTCGGTTTATTTCTATATTCCGGTTTATTCCCATATTTCGGTTTACTCCGATATTTCGGTTTATTTCCCTTATTTCAGTTTATTCCCATATTTCGACTTTTTTCCCATATTTGGGTTTATTCCCATATTTCGGTTTATTCCTATATCCCGCTTTATTCCCATATTCCGGTTTATCCCCCATGTTTCGGTTTATTCCCAAATTTCGGTTTATCCCCAAATTTTGGTTGATTCCGACATTTCGGTTTATTCAATCGTCGTCACGAAGCGATTTTTGAATGAACCTATATATTAAAACAAAAATGCTTTGGTTAACGTTTCTGTATGAGTTTTACACGAGCTTGGTGGCTGCATATTTCAATTATCATTAGTTCTAGGCGATATATAATTCAATTAAAAAATCAGTCTTAATTTTAATTTTAACTGAGAGTCTGTTGTCTGAGTGATGTTAGAATGTATTATGTTATTATAACACAATATTTTTTTTATATTCAACAAAATAGCCTCTTTGTCGAATAGAATTTTTATGATGAATTAATAGAATGTGTGTGCTACTCAGATAACCACTTAGATAACACAATTTCTGTTAAATTTAACAGATTATTTTTTGAGAGTATCTACGTATATGATTGACGTTGACTCATATATAAAACTCTGAGTCTTAAAACGATAGATTTCGTGATATGCTCTATTCAGACATTGCGTGGCTGTCACCCATATATAATTCATTTATAGCAATTATATATACACGTCAGATTCGCACACAACACAAGGCACATATGTATAGATAGATCTGTGTACTGCATGCCCTCTCTCCATGTAAGCTATTGACAGAACTTAACAAGGGGAGAAAATGGGTCGGTCATCTTTATATGACCTCTAGAAGTTACGGTGCGCTATTCCTTAATTGGATGCCGACGGACATGTATGTATTTAAGCTTTTTGTGCATGTTTATCACCATATTCAAGAATTTTATCTCATGCACAGTGAGTCATTATTATGCATTGCACATGAAAGTGCTGGAAATAAACCACCGACAGTTGGGAAGTTACTGACAAACTTTTCATCGAGTGAGGTAGAGTTGTATACCAAATTGCTGAATGTCAGCAAACATTCAGCTGCATGCGCCAAGGGCCACACGTGCGTCGACGATTGCTTATTGACATCATTATCCCAACGAACAGTGAGAACACGATGCTCCACAAATTCCCTGTCCAAGGCTAGAATTGAATTCAATCATCGAGTGGAGGCTGTTACAGTGTACTCTAGTAAAAGCTGTTAAATTTGACAAAAAGTATCGAACGTATAGATGATGTCTTCACAAGGCAGTATATATCGTCAAGCGACTTTCAGTAGTTATTTGTTTGTGTTCTGCAGTTATTGTTTACATTTCGTTGCTTATGTATACCTGTATATTGTATATTTGTTGTATGGTTTTCATGTATATAAACATTCGTATGCGGATCCCGTACGTTTGCATACAATTGTCCATAGGTGTTTGTTCATTGGTTTGTATAAATGTAATGTTTTCCGATCACTTCAGTGAAATCCCGTTACTATCTACCAAACCATATATGTATCCATACATGCAATAAGCGTACTGAACGGGACCTGGCCCTGGCCGACTGCTTAAGGTGGTAACCTTTTGTTCCTTAAGTCGCTCAGTACGTGAGTTCAGTCTCGTACTCGGACAGGAAATGTTCAAGACACTCCCTCCTCACCCGTCTTTCCGATTCAAATTTTTCCTGAGGCACTTCCGGGCAGATAGCCGTTAACAGTGCTGTCTCGCCATCGCAGAAGTGAAAAGTTCTTCCGTAATGCTATAAGCAGCAATTAAATAGACAGAGACACTAAACTAACTATAAAAACCACTCTAACAAACAGAGTTTATAGGCTGTAGTGTCTAACGAGCCTAACGAATATAACTTACCGTTTTAAGTTAATCGTTCTAATCGCTTTAAGATTACGAATTATATTAACAGAGAAGTTAGTTTAGTTTAGAAGTTACAAGTTACATGTTCAACTTCTAACTCCATCTAAAGGTTTCCAATATGTGGCAAATAACGACTGAATGACAATACTTTGCAGTACATGTATCCTATACACTAAAATATCTCTGTGATGTATTTCATTTTCACTAAAATGTACAGGTAGATCTCAGAGTGTCATCTTTCAACTAAAGTTTCTCCGTACTTTATCTTATATGGTATTTGCATGTTAATATCTTTTTGTGGCGTGTCTTATTTCCCCTGTATACTGGGCCTCATTGGCCGAGTGCTAGCACGCTAAGCACTCACCCATGCGGTCGCGTATGCTGGCTTCCTCTCCTCTACTATAACGCTGGCCGTCCTTGTATAAGTGAAATACCAGAACTTGAGTACGACGTTAATCACAAATTATATAAATGAAAAAATGAATAAATAAATAAATTAGTGTATTTCCACTAAAATCGGATATTAAGCCATCGTATAAGAGTCTAGAAAGCATGTATAGATGTCTGTTGGGATATTACTCAATCAAATAAATAAATAAATAAATAACTAAACAAAATATGTATCTTTCCACTAAAATCTCACTGCAATAGGTCTTCACGATCACTTGTCTCCGTGTAGTGTTTTTGATCTGATTCTGCGCCACAGGTAAGCCTAAATGTTTGTACTATATGTTGCTACAATCTGGTCATCAAACGTCTGTTGGGATTTGACTCATCCAGCCGTCAAACCTTCCCACACTTGTATGACCACAAAATATTTATTTGCGCATTACAATAGTTATCCTGATCATTAGTCTGAAAAACTATACATGCAAATGAAAATAGAGCTGAGGTATAGTTTAGCACAACCTGACCCCAATCTGCCGGTGCACGTGGTTGCACGTGACATGAAGTAACGACATACAATTGCACTGTGTAGTCTATAGGAAAAGTCTATCAACTCAGTGTGATAAACTGGTGCAGGAATATATATAAATATATATATTTATATATATATCGGTTTCGATGGAAATAGACACCGCTGTCATTAGTGCATAACAAAACAACAATGGACATGTTACTAATCATATAAATAAATGATTTGTAATATATGCTGACGTATTAATGTATGCAGTTAAGACTCTAGGGAAAGTGATTGCGTTGTACTATTAAGAGGCCCAAGTTCGATCCCCAGTACAGTAACTTTTGACACTTTTGGCATTTTTAATTTTTTTTTTCTTTTTTTATCAAACAAAGCTTGTCAAACAAATACATGTGCATTTAGAGTACCATATACATACATAAACAGTACTCATATACAAAATATACAGGAAGATTATTGCTTTTGAGCTTAATACTTCATATTTTAGCACTGTAATTATAGTGTATGTAATAAATTTTCATTTTAACTCTACATTTAAAAAATGGGATAACTGGATATTCCTAGAGATTTATTAATACCACGTTTAAACAACTCGACCCAATGTTATCGCGTTGAGTTCAAGTCCATCTCATGCTGGCTTCCTCTCCTGTCGTACGATACTTGAGTGGGAGCACTTTGGTTGTATGGATTCGCCCTGTCACAAGAAAACAGAGTGTATACATGTTAACACATCTAATGGCTCCTCGTCGTCATATGACTGAAAAATTGTTATGTATGACTTTAAACCCCAAGCATTCATTCATTCATTAATTCCGGTCGTAAGTGGGAAGGTCTGTCAACAACCTGCGAATGGTCGTTTGTTTTTCCCAGGTTTCCTCCCACCATAATGCAGGCTGCCCGTCGTATAACTGAAGTATTCATGTGTAACTCCAATCCAATGAGTGCACAATTGACGATCTTGGTACACTTCCATGCAGCCTTGTTTGACCTCCTGCTAAATGACATTACAACTGGTTCTTGCGTGACGCTCTGCTTGATTATGTTATGCACCCATACCTGTTTGACGCTCTGCAGAATGACTTCGCGTTTGGCAATTTTGGTACATATGTATCTCCATTCTTGTTTGATACCCTGTCAAGTGACTTTATAAGTGTCTATACCTTGGTACACATAAACTTCCCCTTGAAATCACAGCGACCGCATTGGTGAGAGGCTTCTGGGTCACTGCGCCTTGCTCGTGTGCTAAACGGCCCATTGAGGTCCCGATGACCTATATAGATCGACTCCATAATTGCTAATTAGTCATCGTATAGTTCCATCCCCGTTTTCATGCTTTGGAGATTGACTCCACAATCGGACATGTGTATACCTTTATGTATCTATGTTTTATCATGGCTCTCTGTAAAACGATTCATCAGTTGAAAATCGTGGTATATACTTCTTTCATTTCCTTGTTTTATGTAGGCTGTCTGCAAACGACAAGTGGCAATCCTATTTAATATACTTCAATCCTTGCTCTGCAGAACATCCTGGCTTTCTGCAGAACGTCTCCAAAATTGACGATCTTGGCATGCGTCTATCTTCGTTTAACAATTGGCAATCTTGACATGAGTCTACACTTCCACCTTTGGTTGACAACTGGTGAAGTTGGTGTACTCCCATCCTTATCTGAAACTCCAGAATTGCCAATCCGGGTATGCTTACATTTATTTATTTATTTATTTGATTGATGTTTTACGCCGTACTCAAGAATATTTCACTTATACCACGGCAGCCTGAATTATGGTAGGAGAAAACCGGGAAACCCACGACCATCCACAGGTTGCTGCAGACCTTCCCACGTACGACCGGACAGGAAGCAAGCATGAGCTGGACTTGAACTCACGGCGACCGCAGGTATGCTTACATTCCTGCTTGTCAAACACCAATCAAATAAGTAAAGAAATGCACAGTTTGCAGAGAGGATACTTTTACGGGTGGCTTTTAAAGGTTGATTTGTATCGCGATACTGAAGGCCTCAGTAAATAGAAAAGAAATACGGTACGTGTCTAATCGAATTACTGTGATATGAAGTCAAGTATTTTTAGAAAACGACACTTTCTATTTCTCTCCCTGACTCAACTGTATGACTCACTGAATGTCACGAAAGCTCTTGGTATACATGTACGTACAAACTTACTCACCGTGAACTAGAACCGTTATACGTGTAGTATTGTATTTACGCTTCATGCGCTTGCGTGGTTTCCTGTACTGTGCATGATTTCTACGAAACTTTATAGACAATTAAGAAACATGTATGCTCAGAAAAAGAAAAACAATCCTTGCACGGTGTCATTGTCGTTTGTTTACATAACAACGTGTGAAATATAGGCCTGTTGGTCTTCTGTAATCTTTCATATTACTATATGTAAATGTACGTGTAGTTCGTGGTAAATACGTTGTCCCCAGATACATTTATGCGCTAGTTCATATAAGCTCATAAAATAGCCAATAATCTACTGTCACCACTAAAGCTCATTATCTATATCCGACTATAAAACCCCCACAAAACTGTCCGTTGCAAATATAATTCGCTTAATGAATCCGATAATTATACAGTGTATCACACGTTTGTATTTAATTAGCTATCAGTCCGCATGCTAATTTCATCGTAATTATCTGCAGCAATTCATATATAGCCAGCATAGGCTATATCCCAGACGTCGTCACCTAGTCAGAATCAACTTGCTAGCGGCCATGCATCTATCTCTTTTTGGCCTCTTATATAGGCGGGTTTACTTAATAGCAAGTATCATATACCAATTTGAAATCACAGCATGTATGTGAAACAACGAAAGCCGGATAGTATCAGTTTCATTTTACTAGCGGTCCTGTATGTAATGTTTCATGATTTTTGCCTCTTATGTGGGTACATTTTAATAACTATATCATCAGTACATAACCCTATGTATGTGAAACTACTGAAACTAGAAGACGCCTTACTGAATCAGCTGAATTTAGGGTGCAAGTTTTCGCGAAAGAATAGGCCATCACTTGATACATGATATATCCTAATTGTATAGTAGATATATACAAGTGTAATAAGAGAGTGAGAACTTCAAGTTTATTGACGGCTTTTTACGCCGTACTCAAGAATATTTCACTTATACGACTGCGGTAAGCTTTTATCGTGGGAGGAAACTGGACAGAACCCGGGGGAAAGCCACGACCACCCGCAGGTTGCTGGAAGAGCTTCCCGCGTAGGGCCTGCATACGTACGAAAGATTTCTATATGTATACAATTTTACATATGTTGAAATAGAGTGAGTGAGTGCTTGGGGTTTAACGTCGTACTCAACAATTTTTCAGTCATATGACGACGAAGGAATCATTAGGGTGCATGCACGTGTAATGTGCCTCCTTGTTACAGGACGGATTTCCACCGCTCTTTTATTTAGTGCTGCATCACTGAGACGACTTACCGAAGGCAAGTAAGTCGCCCCGCCCGAGCCATTATACTGATACGGGTCAACCAGTCGTTGCACTATCCCCTTCATGCTGAACGCCAAGCGAGGAAGTTACAACTTCCTCTTTTAAAGTCTTAGGTGTGACTCGACCAAGGATTGATCCTGGATCTACCGGTCCCGAAGCGGACGCTCTACCAACTGTGCTATCCGGGCCGGTCATATGTTGAAATAAGCCGAGGTTATTAGACATATGTACACATATCGGCTGCCCCCAAAAAAGTGAACCACTTTTTAACAAGTATTTTCTTAGTCATAGATAAACCGAATTCGTATAAAATTTTCACACAAATTCTTTTGTATTTGTACAAAATATATATGATACAAATATATATCGGGTGTCCCGAAGTATTTTCTCAGTGACAGATAAACTGAATTCAATGAAAATTTTCACACAGTAACTTTAGTGTATCATAAACAAGGCTGCAAAATACCTAAAGGATCGGACTCAAATTATTCCAGTATTGTCAAATTCAAAAGAGCATGTCAAAAAAATCCAGTATCAGAGCTGTACAATGTGACCTTCATCATGGTCATGCCAGCTTCCAGGTGTTGGCATCTGTCACTTCATGTCAGTCCAAGATTAGCATGTCTGGCTGTCAAGTCTATTGATATTTTATTGTCACCTGTATTCAAAATCAGTTCTGCCCAGTGTTTCATTTCGAAGGATCAACCATGCCTTTGAGTGAAAGTGTATGAAGCTACCATTGAAAACTGTTTCAAGGAGAAAGGCTGGGGTGGAAGAAGGTGTGTAAAGGAATTTCCTGACAGGGAATGGAGTCATATAAATGCAAACTGATAAATATTTAGTTCGCTAAAATACGCACTACAGGATCAGGTAAAACTGGCAGCGGTAGACCCACGACTGCATGTTCGTCGGAGAACAAGGACCGCGTTGAGGAACTGATTCAATCACAGGAGGACCCAGGGACCCACAAATCTCTTAGAAAAGTTGCATGAAAGTTACAAGTGAATAAGTCTTCTGTGCAAAGCATGGAGAAGGAACTGGAGCTGAAGCCCTTCAAGAAGATTATGGGTATCAAGGAGGGATCAAAATGTTAGAGGGAAAAGAAAAACTCGATGCCGTAACTTGAATTATCACTACCTGGCCACTGATGTGAAAAGGACAATTTTCACACACGAAAAAGACTTTACTTTAGAGATAGCTAAAAATCGTCAAAATGATCACGTTGATGGGACACGGAAACGAGAAATTCAGCAATCTCCCCTCTATCAAGAGATGTCTAGATTTTCAAAAAAGATAATGGTTTCAGCTGGAATATCCTGGATTTTCAAAAAAGATAATGGTTTCAGCTGGAGTATCCTGGAAAGGAAAAACAAACATTCGTTTTATTGACACAGATAGAGCAAAGGTTAATAGTGAAAGCTACATTCAGTCACTGGATGGCAATCTTCTCCCTGATTGTAGGCGTCTTTATCCCGGAAACAATTTAGTGTTTCAGCTAGGTTACAAGTAGGGCAACTCAGGCCCATCTGGAGAGGGCTACATCAGAATTGATCAAGATGGATGAATGGCCTCCACAAAGTTCTGACTGTAACCCAATGGATTATGCCATATGGGAATCTCTGAAGAAGAAAGTTTACCGGGGAGTTAGAGACAAATTGACCGAGATAACGCTAAAGGACAGGATAATTATGTCATGGGAGGAGATATCGATGGAAGAAATATGTAAAAGCATTTCTGATTGGAAGAAACGGCTTCGTTTAGTCGTGGAGGAAGATGAAGGCCACATTGAGCATAAACAGAAATAACGGTTTTCCTTTGATATTTGATTTTTTGACATGCTTTTTTGAATTTAACAGCACTCGCATAATTTGTGTTCGATCTCGTAGATATTTTGCAGACTTGTTGATGATACACTAAGGTGACTGTGTGAAAATTTTCAGCGAATTCAGTTTATCTGTCACTGAGAAAATATTTCGGGACACCCGATATATGTGCAAGTACAAAAGAATTTCACGTATGTCCAATTGCTTTGCGCATCTGTATAATTCGATCATAAGTATATATCAAAACGGCTTTGGCATTGACGTTAGGATGTAAGTTTTCGTGAAAACATAGGTCGTCATGTGATACATGATATATACTCATTATTTAAAAAGCTAAAGTTGAACTTCTCATAGACTTTCCGCCTATTGCATAACGGATGTGCCAAGATGTGTCCACTTTCTTCCGAACTCTATACGTGTCTTGCCTGATGCATTTCTTTATTCATTTCACTGTTTATAACACCATGCTCTACAACTTTTCACATCAACAAATTCAATGAATGAAATTTTGGCCTAAGCCTAAGACAGTTTCCCGGGGCGAGGGTCTCTCATACCAGCGCGGTCGCTGTGAGTCCAGCTCATGCTAGCTTCCTTTTTCGGTCGTACGTGGGAAGCTTAGCAACCTGCGGATGGTCGTGGATTTCCCCTGGGTTCTGCCCGGTTTCTTCCCACCACAATGCTGGTTGCTGTCGTTAAATATAAATGAAATATTTTTGAGTACAGCGTAAAACACCAATCAAATAAATAAATGAATAACTTTATGGATCAATTTTCAACAATTTGACAATTTTCACATAATCATAGTACTTTGACTTTTACCGCTTTGTTTCACCTTAGGCGGTGTTCTTATGACGTGTAATTTGTGTTCAAGCATGTACTTGTCATGTAGTCACGTCATATATCTTTCAGTTGTATGAACATTAAATATAAGTTGGTAAAGTCACTGACAGCACAACACATTTTGCAGAATTTAATTCAGTGAAACAAAATTCTCTAACAAAAATTATGGTCCGCTTCAAATAGGTTTTTCTTAACTGGCATTTTCACTGATGCTTACCTCATGATTTGTTTTCTCCCATTTTTAGGCTGTAAGACTTTATATTCTGTGTTTATCGTCTTCTAAGCTACAGGCAATTGAGCAATCTTATCTACAAGGGTGGACAATTAATACGTTATCACTATTCTGTTTCATAATGAATTCTTGGACTTCAAAAATAACACACTGTCTCGTAGATTTACAAATATCCTGCACGTTGAAATTGGTAGATTTACAAATAACCTATACGTTGACATTGGTAGATTTACATACAACCTACACGTTGGTATTGGTAGATTTACAAATACCTTACACGTTGATATCGGTAGATTTACAAATACACTACACGTTGATATTGGTAGATTTACAAATACCTTATACGTTGATATTGTTCGATTTACAAAAAACCCTACACTTTGATATTGGTAGATTTACAAATACGTTATACGTTAACATTGGTAGATTTACAAAAACCCTACACGTTGATATTGGTTGATTTACAAAGAGACTACATGTTGTGAAACAGTGTAGTGACATTTTGAATTACAATCTACATGTAATAGATATATACGGGCCTATGGCCTAAATACTGTTAATAAAGGGATTTGTTGTGGCTAAAAATATCACGCCCCTAGGTTTATCGTCCTGTATTCATGAGTTGCAACGTTTTGGTACTTGCACAATTAACTTGCTTAAGGTAAGGTCAAGGTTATTTCAGGAAGTTGTTTATACTGAAACCGAGACGTTTCTACCGTCGCAATTGATAAAACTTTCTGTTCGTAGCAATGTTTTGATGTCATTATGTAGTAACACATTTTACTTTCTAATGCAAACTGGTTAGTTTGAGAAAGGCGTTGGTATGGGACTACTTGCAGCGTTACTACTTTAAAATACAAAATGAAATTAACCCAAAATCTATGACTGGATTAATCTCCTTATTAAACAACTTCTAAATCTCATCTAAAAGACATTATTGCGGCTGAGCTCATGTAAAAGATGTCGTTTGCTTTCTTTTTCATATATTATTTTACTAATTTGTTAATTTATGGATTTTATTTATTCGTCTGTTCAAATATTTATTTATTTATCTATTTAGTTACTTATTTGATGATTGCTTAATATCATACTCAAGAGTTTGTTTTTTTTCTCAGTTAAATACTAGTCGTCCAGCTTTATGGATAGAGGAAACCGAAGTGCCTGGGATAAACCAGCAACATTTGCAAGTTACTGACGAACTTACCCACGTGTGAGGTACATATATGCATACCACATTGGCGGTTCTGAGACAATTAAATGTTAGACTGTGAGCGTCGTGTTTCCTAGCACGTTATCAATAACGTCTGTAACACGTTTTTATGACTGACTGACTGACTGATGTTGAACGCTAGCTGTGCACAAGAATGCACAAGTAAACCGGAGTGCTCTTTACTATTTGTCAGACAACATGCAATTCTTTCGGCTGTGCAGTGATGCACGGGGATACAATTTCTGAGGTGCAAACACTGGCCATTTGTGGCTCTATCATTTTGTGTGAAATGTATATTTGACGTAGACAGCGCTTTTTTGTATGGTATGACCAAAAAGGTTCTGTCATAGTTTTCCGTAGGCATGTATACAGAAGAGGCGTACAGAAAACTTTAAAACAAGGGGTATAACTCTAGCGATCATATAACCTTATTACAGTTGTGAAATTTCTCCAAGTTAATATTTTACGGTGCGACAGTCGTCACCGTTAAATATCAAATAAATAATCAAATATATAAATAAAAGAACGTAAAGCGAACGAGTATGCAGCGGGATCATTTCCGTGTAAGGAGTGAGGGGTGGGTCGAGGTGGAACGTGGGGAGGGGTGACGCTAAAAGCATAAGGGTTCAAGTGCCGCTTAAGGAAAGACGTTGTTGTCTGCAAAAAGGTGAAGATGCAGAGCCATAAACTTTTAATCCTAGAGTTTATGAAGCCTTGTGTACTAATTCTGCATAAGATCTGTACGACGGTAATTATTGCCGAGTGCACCCCTTTAGTTTCATTCCGAATCCTTTTGATTTCTTTCAAAGGTGGAGGCCGGATTGCAGGCAGTGTTACACCAAAGCACAGATACTATACGTGGCTCGAGCCACGCGTAAAACAACAATCGACCAGAAATCTTCAATATATTGAAAAAACAAACAGAGAATACTAGTAAATAAATAAATAACAGTGTGTTTTAATACTACATACAGTACGTATTAGATAAGAAGAAAAAACATGTTTCTGGACCGAACATGTTATTTCTGACATTTACAGGAAAACACTTAACATAGGTACGCTTACATTTACTGCCGCCTGTTATATGACACATAACCTTGATATTTAAATATACGAGACGTCTTCCGTGAATACGTCTAAATATACATGTACATGTATATTTATTGAAGAATGAAAGAGCCCCTTTAAAACGACTTATAGGTGTATAGGATGTGTAGTCGGATGGGATCATGGGATTGATGTCATGAGTATACAGTATAGACGTTCATATGCATGAGAATCAAGGCTTTCTATAGGGCTACATAAGGCAAGTATTTTGTTGTTTGTGGAAATTTTAAATGTTTACAACAGGGTCGACCCGATTGTAATTTTTGATAGTAAGTTACGATTCTAGTAGCTTACAATCTCTCCGTACAAGAGGATGTCCATTATACATGTAAGTTAGGGCTACATATATGATCTTAGTGATTTACAATCAACCTACAGGCTTTCGATTCCCTCTGAGCATTTTACAAACCTAGTAGACCTATACCAGTGGCCTTCACTCCTCCAACCACAATACTGGCCGCCGTCATAGTAGTGAAATATTCTTCAGTACGGCGTAAAACACTAATCAAGTAAGGAAATAAATATACCCTCAACGCCGCTGTACAGTCATACTCAAAGGATGGAGGGCGGTATATGTAGTTTCTCCAAGTTAACGAGATATTCAGTTATTCAGAATCATTTATATGTTTTACATTTGTAAGGCTTGGAATTTTCTTCATGGATCTGAATAAACCAAAAAATCCATGTCATATCAATGTTTAAAGTCAAGCTTGTGTCTGCTTTCAACATGGGTCTGCAAACAAGGTCGGTGTAAGCATAGCAGACATAACACTGACCATCATTCAGTAATTCTCTCCAATGAGGTAGATGATGTGAGTTCAAGTCAAGTTCATGCTGGTTTTCTCATGAAAGTCTTCCAGAAAATTATTTGCGGATGGTCCTGGGTTTTCCGCCGGACTCTGGTTTGTTTCCTTTGATCATAAGGAAACGGATGGCCTCCATCATATATAAGTGAAATATTCCTGAGTACGGCGTATAACTATAATCAAATAAATCGTTAAAAATATTTAATGTCTTAACTATTTTAAGTTGAAAAAATTCACTTGTACTTCTATTGCATGGACAGCAGCTTAAATCTCTGCCTGAAAATTGCATATGCCTGCACGTAAATTGAATAATAAATGTACTTACATAATAAAATTTTCTCACTTTGTTACCATGGCTACAGGTAATTCCGAGGAACCATGTACGTAGAAGCAGGAATGTCAAACATCGTTCTATATATTTTATATATAACAGCAGTAATTCTATGCCTGCTCGAAGTATTGATAAAGGCATATTGTAAAACATGTTCTTATACCGTAAACGAAGTGTACAGATATTTACTCCTTTCAACTTGTCGGTCCGTCCCTCCCAGATTTCGTTTCCGCAATATATCTTCGTTCACATATGGAATGATCGCTTTAATAATACGTGAAACTCTTGTCTTCATACCTTACCTTTAGGATTGCGTTTGGTGTACAAATATAGGTTTGTTAAAGATATGTTAAAGAGCCTCTACCAAAAATTTTAAGTAAACAATCCAGATTCACCATAATCAAATCAAATTCTGTGTACTAATGAAGAATAGCTCAAATTATTACCTTTAAATATCACACTATACCTGTACTATTAATGCGTTAACCTGATTCCAAAGTTTGAAAATGCTTTTCTACCGACTTTGAACGGAATAAACCGCGCAATTTGATACAGTGACCACTTCTCATGAAACTTTCTTTGTACTGGGATTGTGTGCCTCTCATGTTTATTCCTCAGTCCTTTTGCGCACTGCCTTCGTGGAAACTCTCGTACGATGTCCCTTCAAACCCGATGGACTGCTTTCAGATTAGTAACAGGTATTCTTTGCCACAATACTTCCCTTGAAATAGCAATATATTCAAATGTGTTCACCTTTTCGGCTCTCCCTTATGCGTTCCTTTGCATTTTCATATTCGCACGATACCTGCGTTTAAATTTGACAGTTTATTCTCAGAGTTCATGGAATTCTGTTTTCCCCTCTTTTCTCTACGTTCCTTCAGTCGTCTGGGCACTGTAGTGGGTGTTGTGTTTCGTTTACACTTTTGTTTTCTCATGATATCTTAGTTTAAACTTGACCGTATGAGCACAAATCTGGGCTCTGCATGCATTGTCAGGATACATCTCTTGCGGTGATAAACATTGCTGAATGTCCAGGTTCGTCCGTCTATCCGACATACAAACGTATCAAATAAATAAATCAGTCAATAAATAGTATGTGAATCCCCTAATTTTATCGAAGCTTTCATTTTGAGAACAATTTGTGTCAAATGACAAATAATATCTGAGTTATACAACTGAGCGAATTCAACTCATAAAAGTGAGTCATATCACCATATCAGCTGAGTCGTGAAAGACTCAAGTGAAACAGCAATATAACCAGATGAGTTTCATGACTCGGCTGATCTGGTCAGTTGACCCAAACTTTTTTCTGAGCATTGTATGAAAATAGGAGTATGAAAATAGGGGTGTTCAAAGCATACCATGGATATCTTAGATTATGTACATCAAAAATGATGTGTTCCTCATTGCATATTGCTAAGGAATTATATTTTGAAAACAATTTGCTTCACATACTATACTCTGTTTATATTTGATTTATTTGATTGATGTTTCACGCAGTATTCAACAATATTTCACATATACGACGACGGTGAGACGAAACCGAGCAGAGACCGGGGGAAACCCACGACCATGCGCAGGTTTGTGGAAGACCTTCCCCACGTACGATCAGAGAGGAATCCAGTCGGAGCTGGTGACAGGTTCCGGGCTATTCGTCTGCGCTAACAGACTAAGCACTCGGCGAAAGATCGTATATTTATTTATACAGATTGATGGTTATGCCGCACTCAAGATTATTTCATTTACATTACCGCGGATACCAATATATGGTGCGAGAAAATTGGGCACATACCGCGCACCAGAGGAAGGCAGTCTGAGCTGGACGAACTCACATCAGCGACAGCACTGGTGAGAGGCTCCGAGGTCATTGTGCTGCTGTAGCATGCTAACCACTCGACCACAGAGCTTATATTATACAATTACACTGTGGATTGTATACATGCTCTGTGGATGGATTGAGAAAATTTTCCTTTCTTACACGGAAAAACATGTATGGCTTTAGTAGTGGAGTGCCTCCCTTTGGCGCAATGCATGGCGCGTCGGGTCGGATAACGTCATCTCATAGGAAGAAATGAATAGCTGCACAGCTTGAGCCGGTTTTTTTTTTTTTTTTTCCCGCGGGAAAGGGTTCCATTATGCAGGCTTTACACAATTGGCAACCTTGATAGTCCCACTTGACACTGAGCATGCATGATGATTCAGGTCGAGTGGCTGTCAGGGTGGTTGTAAGGCTTAATGCACGGGTGCACATAGAACAGATCTATACGTCACATCCACCAGCGGGGAAAGTTTGTCATTAGGTCTATACACTGGGCATGCACTCTGACTTCCTCCAACCATAATAATAGTGTCTATATATAGGCCTATATGCCTGCATGACAGTGGAAAATTAGCCACTATGCGTGGCGTTAAGCAACAATCAAAATAATACAAAATAAATAAAACCTGAAGAAACTGAAGAAACTTAGGCCTAACTATGTTGAATATCTCGATCGGGAAAATTGGGTGAATTTCCTGACGAAATAAAGCATATGCCAACTCTATCCATTCAGCACTTCATTTCTATACAAGTCACAAAGCTCTTGTTTAATTTTTTTTTGTTCTTTTTTTTTTTTGGTTGTTTTTTTTTTTTGGTTCTGTTTTTGTTTTTTTTTCTTCTCTCCAGTCCACTTAACAATACGATACATATGCATTTCTGAGAGAATTTCTGTTTTACTTCACTTCATGGAGATTACCTTTGAATAATTTTACATCTGCTAAGCAGTTGATCTAACGAATTCTCCTCCACGTTGTAATTATAGGCTATGAAAAAAGCAAGCACGCAGAATTAAATAGGCCTATACCCAACTGCATGAGGCCTATATTTTGTTTACATGATTTTTGTTTCTGCTGCTATAATTAGTACAAGTGTGACTTTAAATGCACAGTAACTTTTTTGTGTAAAAAGGAGGGAGTAGAAATATTTCTATGGTAAAACGAAGTAGGCGCACGCCACGGCCTGCCTAGCGGTAATTACATGATTCTATTGATTGCATGTATTAAGTTCGAACCAGCCCGGTTTAGCCTCGTTTTCATTCTTCTGAGGAGACGATGAGTTAGCCTAGCGACGTGCGTTGTTTTAAGAAACTGTTTGAGTGAAAACCGTCCAAGTTCAGGCTAAAGTAAGTATCAGTGATAAATCAGTGGGATGACACATTTACACATGAACGTAAAATCTGCCTAGTCCGTGTTGGGGGCGTGACTGTCTACGTCAAGGCGTGGTGAAACTCGGACGATCGTGAGTCACCAGAGTTAGAGGAACTGTCATTGCCAAGCACTCAACAACAACAACACTATTGTATCGGGCTAAACAGACGTAGAGGTATTTGTGGTTAAGTTAGCGAGTATTATTTTTCAGCTGTTTTGTGTGGTTTTGACAGTTTACACATCAGCAGTATACGGTTTCAAATTTAGTCCTCACCACTGTAACATCTGAATTAAGGTAAGTTTAAAGTTGTCATCTGCGAGGCTGGGACATGAATTACATTCATGTACATGTGTAGGTCTACGTGCATATGTTTACATACAATTATACAAACATGTGTACATACGTAAACATATGAGCTTCATATAGTAAAGCCAGACAAGCTCTATGGGGCTGTGTTTATGTAAAAACATAGCCTTAGTATATTATGGGGTATACAGGTAGATTTGGATAATATCCATACTATATCCCAGGTATATATAGTCACTGACTTGTATGTACCCGTCACTCGGTCCTTGGTCATGTTGGTTATTAGTATGCTGTCCACAACATACTGATGTTGTTTTCTGTGTGACATGGCTGTCTGTAATCCCTGTCCAACTCTGTATCCAATTTTTGTCATTTTAGTGGTATGCTTTGCTTTCTAAACGCACAGTGGATGAAAACTTGTCTGTGTACATGGCTAATACACCTCATCACCCATATGCCATGTTTGATAGTGTTTACATGTCATGTATATTGCACGGATGTTCAATCGGCAACACTTGAAAGCAGATCGCCATGCCTTTCACTTTTTCCAGGTAGGCCTCAGTATGGGGTAACACAGGAAATACAGAAGTTCCAACTATTCCCCAATGATTGTTAGTTCATTAGTACTTTTCCAATGAAAGGTCAGCAGTTTCCTCCACCCGGAAAGCTGACTGCCATCACATACATAGGCCTAAATGAAAATTCTTGAGTATGTCATTGTAAACAACAATCGAATAAACAAAGGGATGGGTTTTGGGTGGACCCATTTCTCATCTATTTGATTGCTTGTGGGATTTTACTGACATTTTTTTTATTAAGAGGTTTTAGATAATAGGATGGGACCCTTCTCCATCACCCCATATTTGTGTAGGTATGTCAAAATATCTAAGTACCCTAAATGACCTAAAATTTTACCCACAAAAGTGCATTTTTAGAGGCAAATAAAAGTCACAAAATATTGTTTTTGGTGCTGAAACTTACAAGTTTCCAGTAGAATATCATCTCATGTTCCAAGCAAACCTCAAAACACCTTCCTAAACTCAATAGAACTCTCAGAATCAGGAAAAATGGGCAAGTTGGTCACGGACGAAATTTATAGTCATTTAGTGTAACCATTGGAGATTAAGAGAAGTACATGTACATTTTACAAAATGAAAATTGAAAATGCATATAACGTGTTCAATTGTGTATTGACTGCAGAACCATTGCTGAGCAAATTAATACATGCATTGGCTTGATCACCCTACATAAAGATGAACCTAATTTCTTATCAGTGTAAATCCCTTAATTATGCATGCATGCAAGTACATTAAGTTTCAGCATTATGATTCAGGTAACCTCGGATTTGGGCTCCTTTGTAATCATAGCAGTTATTGTATGTGACTCACCATGTTATTAATTTAACTGTACGTTCCTCCTAATGGCCTTACCATGTCAGCCTGGTGTAATTGTGGTCACAAGTACAAGTATTTTATAAATATGAGGGGAAAGTCTGTAAAAAAAAGATACATTGTTGTGGAAGCTTAATTCATTTTATGTGCATCAATCAGTAGCATAATCAGAAAAAAAGACTATCTTACTGAAGACATAATTGTGCATACATGTACATATACATGCGTGTAGAGCCTGATGGGAATCAGTGTGAAATATTGACAAGCTCTGCGTGACTACAGTCACATGCAGCTCTGCTTTTATGCCCTGGTCTGATTTGTTTAAATCTGAAACCTTCACTGATTGATTGACTGACTGATTGAACCAGGCAGGCTATAATCTGTATAAATTTATGTAAGAATGGATTCTGTGTTCTGGTGTAAATATAAGTGTGGTTGTATATGTTTAACGTATATATGTATAATGTACATGTATGTACATGTACATGTATCTGTGATTCCCTGTTTTCCACAACTCCACATCTGATGGACAGAGCATCCAGAATCTCTGACACTCTGCTTCATGAATCTGTCTGATTCCGGGCTTAACCCGGGGCTAGGGGCCGTTTATTCATCATGTTGAATTAGAACGCCACTTTGGACCTATGAACAGTTGCAATCAATGCGCTAATGAGATACATGTTTTGTTATTGACAACTTATATATTCTAGCATGGTACATGTACATGATTTGAATAATAATTTCACTCCTTCATCAAAAACATAGATACATGTACCTTGCATCTTTCCAGCATCATTGAAAGCTGTGGACTGTTTCTCTTTGCATGTTTCCGTCCTATTTTTGTACTTTATATGATTTCTCAGTTCTTTACTAGTTGGTGTTAATTTAAACATTGTTTTGGGAATTGGCCTTGCGATTATTGACCTTGAACGTCCATATTGGGTGATGGCTGGTATATGAATGTCTGTTTGGACGCATATATTCACACTTGTTGGTTGTATTGCTGAGAAACAAAGGAAGTGTAGCATGGAGTTTTGCTGAGGACCAAGTGAAGTCTAGTGTGGTGTATTGCTGAGGACCAAAGGAAGTGTAGTATTTAGTATTGCTGGGGACCAAAGTAAGAACAATATGGTGTATTGCTGGGTGCCAAAGAAAGTGTAGTAAGGTGTAATCCTGGGGACCACAGGGAGTGTAGTATGGTGTTTTGCTGGGGACCAAAGGAAGTGTAGTATGGTGTATGGCTGGGTACGAAAGGGAGTGTAGCATGGTGTATTGCTGAGGACCAAAGGAAATGTACTATGGTGTATTTCAGAGGACCAAAACAAGTGTAGTATGGAGTATTAGTGAGGATCAAAGGAAGTCTAGTATGGTGTATTGCTGGGTACCAAAGGGAGTGTAGCATGATGTATTGCTGAGGATCAAAGGAAGTGTAGTATGGAGTATTGCGAAGGACCAAAGGAAGTGTAATATGGAGTAGTGGTGAGGACCAAAGGAAGTGTAGTATGGTGTATTGCTGAGGACCAAAGGAAGTGTACTATGGTGTATTTCAGAGGGCCAAAAGAAGTGTAGTATGGGGTAGTGGTGAGGACCAAAGGAAGTGTAGTATGGTGTATTGCTGAGGACCAAAGGAAGTGTACTGTGGTGTATTTCAGAGGACCAAAAGAAGTGTAGTATGGAGGATTAGTGAGGATCAAAGGAAGTCTAGTGTGGTGTATTGGTGACGACCAAAGGAAGTGTAGTATGGGGTAGTGATGAGGACCAAAGGAAGTGTAGTATGGTGTATTGCTGAGGACCAAAGGAAGTGTAGTATGGGGTATGGCTGAAGATCATAGGTAGTGTAGTACAGAGCATTGAAAAATTGCACAATGTCACAGTGGGCTCTGCCTGTGGCATGCTGGGTTTGTACTCAAACCTTCATGTGCATTCTTCAGATCTTCAAAACATGACAGCTTATAGTGACTGTTCCTTTGCTGTGGAATGAATATTACATGAAGTAGAGGCATATACCGACGGTGGCAGATGTGAATTATTTTGAACAGGTACTGCACCTTGGAGCATGGTAAATGATTGATATGGCTACTCCGGCAATCACGGCCTCGATGTCGAAGCTCATCATACGCACGCACACTGTTGTACGTCATGTGTTATACATATAACCTTTTAAGACATACATGTACTATGCATGGTGTGCTTGCTAAGCTTGATCACTGGTATATATACATATATAGATACATTACCTGGTGATGTGGTGTAGCTATATACATTTACATGTAGTGTAGATTTCAGCTGTATCATGGATGTAATGTTGACCTTAACGTTTGTTACTTGTATGCCGTACCAGTCACACGTTGTGGATGTGATAGTACCTTCTGTCTTGTCTATGTAGTCATGATAAAAGGTGATGTAAATTTCATGTTCGTGCACTAATCAGTTTCTAGAGATAAATCTCCTTTGTTCATGCTTGGGGTGAATGAAATCTGATCTGTGACACCATACAGGGCCTCAATAGGATGTAGAGATTATCTGTTCATTAGATATTTACATGTAAATTTACTTATCTACATGTAGCTTACACTGTATCAATGATATAAACCCCCTACCCCACACCCCACCCCACACCCCACACCCCACCCCCTCCAGCACCCAGGATCCCCAACCCAAACTACCCTTCAATCCATTTGTTTGGGACCTTCGTGGCAATTTATTTCCAGATGTTGACGTGTGGTCATTTGTGCAGTCTTTGTATGTCTGTATGTTCAGTGAAGACGTCTTGTCTTCAACCAATATGGAGTGCAGTTATCTGTATGCCGCCAGTTACTGAAAAGTTTTCATGTCACTTAAATTATTTCACCAGTGAAAAATTCTTGGGTATGAATTGACATTATGCAACAGTGGAATAAATAAATAAAATAGTAACCCTTTGGGCTTTTCAACATAAAGACAGCGTATTTACCCACAACAATGGTGTCACTATAAAGAAATTGGTAATATAATACAATCAGTACGTGTACATGTATGTACTCACAGTGGTATTATCTAGAGCAAGTAAACATGACTGGTTGGCCCGATGTCGGTGTAATGTGACTGGGTGGGGTGTCATGTCAGTCATGTCATGTCATGTCATGTCATGACTGAAAAATTGTTAAGAACGACGTTATACCCCAAGCACACACACACAGAGGTATAAGGTACACATATTATAACCAATATTATGTATTATATTTCAAGTTTGACTCTTCTTAAAGACAGCATTAAATCTTAATCAGTCAATTTAGCATTGCTCATTATTGTCATTGCTCACTGTATTGCTCATTATGCATGCATTTGCTTCATTTGTGGGTGTTCTCCTAGATAAAAATAAAGGCATCCCGGTGCATGTATGTCTTGTTCGCATTTGATAAGCAAATTCATGTACTGGTGTTAAGTGCACTTAACAATTATCAGGTTGTTTGCTTGAGTACTTTAAACATCTTTGATGAAGATTAGCATCAGTCACATGCGTACATGTAGGTCGACTTCAGTGCATGTTTACCTTAAACTTCTAAATTGTTGTACTGTAATTCTTCAACCTTTTCGCATGTTTGCCAGGTGTTTATTGGAGCATATTCTGGAGGCATTTCTGTGTTCACTGATTTAATTATACATTTTGTGAAGCCCTGAAACAGGCCAGTCCAACTAATATAGTTTTGTCTCCAAAATGAAATTAAACATGTGCATAAATTGCATTGAAAGTTGCTCTTTCATATACGAAGAGGTTGAGGAATTAGGGTACATGGAATGGTGACATTTATTTTGTACATTCTTTCACTATCATTGATAACCCTGTAGTAGTTTATAAAGGACAGTCAGTCTTCAGCAGTGTTCATCAGGCAATTTACACTGTCTTAATACGATTGCTGAAGTTAAAGACAACACATGTCAGAGCGTCCAGAATCTCCTCTCCATGATGCGTCTGATTCTGCTTAACCCGGTTCAGGGGGCCGTATGTTCATTGTGGTGAATTAGATCGCCACTTTGGATATATGGATAACAGCTGCAATCAAAGCGCAACTGAGATACATGTTTTATTTATCGACAACTTATATTCTAGCATGCATGGTACACGATTTGAATACTGATTTCACCCAGTCGCACTAGAGCATATCTTGCATCGTTCCTACACATCACTGAAAACTGTTGACCGCTTCTCTTTGTATGATTCTGTGCTATTTTCGTACTTTATATACTTCTTAGTTCTTTCGTAGTTTGTGTTAAACGTCGTTTTGGGAATTGGTCTTGAGAATGTTGACCTGGAATGTCCTTCTTGTTTGACAGATGGTATACGAATGTCTGTTTTGGCGCATAGATTCCACCAATATTGCCCTTTAACCCTTTGCTTTCTTTTATGTATTTAACATTTTATTCGTTCGAACATGCAGTGTTTCTTTTGATTTGACTGAAAATTAACATTTACAACATCCTTCACCAATAATAATTATGATCATCAGATTTGTTTCCAAACGTCAGCCCAAGGCTTTGCTGAGTGAGGTGACTGAAGCAGAGAATAAAACGTTTTATGTCAGTGTAATGATAATGTACATGTACGTCTGTGTGTTTATTTGTAATGGGATTGTTTGTAGAATGCACATACATTTATGTAGCTTGGTGTTCTTGGATACTTAGTTCACACAGCCAAAATTTAAATGAGATCTAATGTAAACCAGTTTAAATTTCAGCCAGTTGTGAAATTGTGTGCATTCACATGACCTTGTCATCAAGCTGGTTTCACATGTTAAAGCCAGTTCGGCAATTTTTGTGTTTATGTGATGTAAAATTTAAACGAGTCTAACAATAGCAAAAATATAGTCAAAAATGTATATATCCAAATGATTCTGTCCAGTTACATGTTGTACTATTGACACAGCACATATAGTCCAGTCTCCAGCCCTGTCCAATTAAAGGCATATCAAAATCAGGGCCAACAAATAACTAGATTATACATGTGAAGACTCATGTTTCACATTCAAATGGGCAACAAAAGGGTTCAAAGTAGTTCAAAGCCACTTTGACATTTAAAACAGCTTATGGCTTTGTGTACCAAATAAATATACATGTACATGGAAGGGAGAATTGTAAATCTGTACATATTAAAGTATAATTGTAATTCTTCAACATTTTGTGTATTTTAGCAAGGCGTTTTGAAGGCATTATGTAGACTGATAAAATTATACTTTTTGTGAAGTTCTGAAACGGACTAGTTCCAATCATTGTAGTTTTGTGCATAAATTGCGCTGGAAGTTGCTCTTTCAAATGCGAAAGGGTTGAGGAATTAGAGCGTGTTTAGAAAACAACCAGACTGCAGCAGCATGTCAGTGAATTCCTGTTGTTCCTTCAAAATGTACATACATGTGCGTTTTTCCTGCACACAATATGCGTATTAACAGTATATGCATAGAGCTGTTAATGTTGTGGATTTTGTTTTGTCAAAACATAATGTAGAAGCCTCAATAGTGTTAATGGGTTGTTTTCAAAACATAGCCAGTGTACTGCTTGTTGTGGTTGACTTTGTTTACATGTGTGTGTCCTTGGTGGCAGCCACATGGAGGCTGCTAGTACTCTCATGTAAATCTAGTGATAAAAACAGTTTTAGAAGTTCACCCTTACTGCCACATAAATCCTGGTGTTTTCTTGTAAACAGCATTGCCTTTAGTGCCACATAAACGGTGGTGTTTTCTTGTAAACAGCATTGCCTTTAGTATTCTGGGAATTACCAGTATTTACATATTTTTTATGATCACAGAGTCATATTTACATTGTACTAAGGTGTAAACTGTATAACAGTGTAGTTTTTAAGTGGCTGTTCCATATCACAGATAATATTTTTGACTGCATGCAATTAAACCATTATATCATTTTTTTTTTAAACCATTGTTGCAGGAAGTAAGCTCACAGCATTTAAGTTTTTCTCACAGTGATAACCTCCAGATGCAATCCTGTGCAGAAAGTCTTCCATTCTTTCAAAAAAAAAAAAAGGGATAAAAATTTAATTGAAATATTTTCTCTAGGAACAAATTAGCGGCACAAAAATAGAGGAAAGTGCAATTACAGTGCATATACTCTTATTCATGGCCGTAGTTTTCCAACGCTGATCAGACTTGGATACGTTGTCTCAAATGGTGCACAGTCTGAGGGACTTTCCTAATCAAACACATTACAGTAAGCAAATAAAATGGATTAGAAAATGAGAATTTTTGCGATGATAACACTCTTTACATGTATGTCCCAGTTGAAGGGCAATTTTGACGCTAAAACCTGGTTTTACGTTGCCTAAACTCAATAGTTTTACAAGTCTCTGGATTTTGCACGGGTACATGCACACATCTATTTCACAAACATTGTCCAGCATACAGTGTATAGTATGTACATGGTATTTTAGTATATTTGTGAATAACGTGTATAGATACAGATATTTATGATCCGTCACATCACAGTGATTTACATGAACTGGCATATAGAGTACTTGCTGGTACACAGTCAAACATTTATATTAGTGCCTTTGCATGCACATGTATATATTTTTATCCTTATGCATATACCTGTGCCACATACAGAGCAAGTACATACATACCATGTCAGAAAGAAAAATGAGAAAATTTACAAAATTGGCTAGTCTAGTATGGCCATAAATTTGTAAAGTTAGCTATCAACTGCCATGAAAATAGCTGGGTGTTATGAAGGCATATAGATGTAGACATACATGTATATGAAGAGGTTGTTTGTTTGTCAATTTATGATTTCCCACAAGTGTGAGTAACATTTATGTGATTACGTGTACATGTGCACCATATTGCTACAAACTTCATGTAAGATTACACGATTAAGTAACATACAGCTGCAACTACAGCAGAAATAACTTCCGGCATCACACTGCTTCAGGTCAGAGGTTATAGCGCATTGTATATATCATCTACAGTGTGCACAATGTGTATTGTATATACACATTAACTTCAGCAGAGATGTATTATGTAAGCTCAACAGAAATATTAGTGTATATGTGGTGAGTACGTATGAACTTGCAGTGTAGTTGGGGACATTCAAAGCACACATGTACAGCTTCAGCAGAATTACATGTAAGAAAGTACAATGTACACGCCAACTTTGGCAAAGGTAAAGAATACAGTAATCACATCAACTTTTTCTTCGACAGAAATATTTATAATAGTACACTATGTACTTTGTTGAACTCTAGGGAAAGAAGGTACAGTACCTGTAGGCTGGTAATTTACTGGTATAGATATGTCTTTTATGGGAAGCTGCACATATGTGAAAACCATACAGAAGGCTTGAATGGATTGGGAAGTCTGTGGCTGTTGTATTGTACCTATCTTTATATATATATATATTTACATATATCTATATAGATGTACATGTAGGCCTAAATTGTATACAGGGCGAAGTATACTATTAACAGAAATTCATGCGACCTAAATATTACAGCTGTACATCATTCAATTCACATATTTAAACAACGAACGCATTTTGTTACTGTTGTAGTTTTCAAAAAACTAGAATCGTTATGTAAAAAATCTTGCATTTTAGCTGATACTGATGGAATGAAGTCCAGCTGGCATTCACACACACTACAGTTGTACAATAGAGATATACATCCATGAATTCAGGTATGTGCCTGAGTTAAGTAAGCCTATAGTGTGTATACATGTACATGTCCTAGTTAGAGGCTTTATGTTTTGTATGGTTTGATGACAGAAAACCCGGCTGTCCGTCACCTGATGTTGATTGATGTCAATGTGACAGGCACGGCCCCTGTCACATACCTGTGGTTTCGGGTCAGCAGGGCAGGTATGCCCGGCTGTTGACTTTACAGGTAAATCCCAGGTGTTATAAACCTCAGCCAGCTCCGGATGTACGCACAGTACACATAGTTCATTAGCACACCTGTGGAATCTACCTGTTCTGTCTTAATATGTTGAGCTGCTGTTTGTAAGGATGCCCGTACATGTGCACAAGTACAGGTAAGGTGAACAGGATGTTAAGGTCCTTGTGAGAAATGGCTTCTGACAGGTCTTAAAATGCTGCGCACATGTACAAACTTAAGTAGTCTTACAGTTGTATTTAAGATTGTGGTTGATGTTGGTATCACTGACTTGACAGCTGGCTCATAGAAATGACTGTTACATCTTGTAAAGTATTTTTTTCTGATTTTATGAATTTAAAGGATACATGAAAAAGGACACACTGAAGTTGATTATGTTTTTAAAGGTGATGGGAGCACTGGTTGGTTTGGGGTGATGAGAGCACCAGTATTGATTTGAGGTGATGTGGGCACTGGTTAATTTGGGGTTATGGGAACACTGGTTAATTTGGCGTTATGGGAGCAGTGGTTAATTTGAGGTTATGGGAGCACTGGTTAATTTGGCGTTATGGGAGCAGTGGTTAAGTTGGGGTTATGGGAGCACTGGTTAATTTGGCATTATGGGAGCAGAGGTTAATTTGGGGTTATGGGAGCACTGGTTAATTTGGGGTTATGGGAGCACTGGTTAATTTGGCGTTATGGGAGCAGTGGTTAATTTGGGGTTATGGGAGCACTGGTTAATTTGGGGTTATGGGAGCACTGGTTAATTTGGCGTTATGGGAGCAGTGGTTAATTTGGGGTTATGGGAGCACTGGTTAATTTGGCGTTATGGGAGCAGTGGTTAATTTGGGGTTATGGGAGCACTGGTTAATTTGGCGTTATGGGAGCAGTGGTTAATTTGGCGTTATGGGAGCAGTGGTTAATTTGGGGTTATGGGAGCACTGGTTAATTTGGCGTTATGGGAGCAGTGGTTAATTTGGGGTTATGGGAGCACTGGTTAACTTGGGGTTATGAGAGCACTGGTTAATTTGGCGTTATGGGAGCACTGGTTAAGTTGGGGTGATGTGAGCACTGGTTGGTTTGGGGTGATGAGAGCACCAGTATTGATTTGAGGTGATGTGGGCACTGGTTAATTTGAGGTGATGGGAGAGCTTTTTGTTTGGGGCAATGGGCGTACTGGTTGATTTGGGGTGATGTCGGGCACTGGTTAATTTGTGGGTGATTGGGGCACTGTTGGGTGTAGGGTGATGGGGTCCCTGGTGGGTTTGGGGTGATGGATGGAACTGGTTGATTTGGGGTGATGCCAGGCTCAAGTTGATTTGATGTTGTGGTACTGGTTGATAACATACTCTATGTGGGTGTACCAGCCAGTCCCAAAGTCCCACATCAGCCCAGCTTTTGGATACATACATGTACATGTGCGTGTACCGGCCAGTCCCAAAGTCCCATATCAGCCCAGCTTTTGCATACATACATGTACACGTGCGTGTACCGGCCAGTCCCAAAGTCCCACATCAGCCCAGCTTTTGGATACATACATGTACATGTGCGTGTACCAGCCAGTCCCAAGTCCCATATCAGCCCAGCTTCTGAATATATACATGTACACGTGCGTGTACCGGCCAGTCCCAAAGTCCCATATTAGCCCAGCTTTAACATACATGTAGCATTCACAAACTTTCCACTCTTTGGAGAACATGGGCATGAAGATTTGTATATTCAAACACAAATCCTTTTTGCGAATTAATATATAAAGCTACGTACAGTGCCCTGTGAGAAAGGGTCGGCACTACAGTGTTGTAATGTACATCATACAGTACATTTAGCTGGAAACTCCCATATTGTGCTAATGCTTGGGATCTCTAATGAGGTCTACACGTGCACTTAAGATAACAAGGTGCATGCAGGGCAGAGGTTTTATTTTAGTTGTTGAGTTTGCATGTGAATTAACACATCTTTTGGGCTGTCCTGTAGAGACACGATAGGAATGCAGGCCTATCATGTGGGTATCATTGAATATGTTGAATGTGCATTTGCCGAGTTGCTTTCTTTTTCTCTCTGAGTTTAAATATCGTCAGACTGAAGAAATGTGACTAACATACTGGACGGTATTAATATTGGTTTATAGATTGATGTGACAAAGCCACTTTTCTCCGTGTTTAAATATTAACTGTAAAGAGACTGTTCGCTGTTAATTGTTAAGCAAGTGTTATTTTTGTTGCCATTAGCACACTGTTCACTTGCTGTTTGATAGCTGCATGGACCCAATGCATGGACATAAAAAAAAACTCGTAAATATGCCATTGATTTTCATGACCCTGATCACTCTACATTATGCAGGACTTGTGCCATATTACAGTGCCCAGAGAAATCGATAGCAGAGTGATCATATTTCAGTATATTTTGAAATGTGTGGTGAAATATTGATGAGTTTGATACTTCTATAGTTGTAGGATACATGTAGGCCTGAATCAGGCTAATAATCTCAACGGGGCTGAGTCGGCAGAACGCGAAATAGTTTGTCATATTTTTATATCGTGGTCTTCTCCACACGTTAACCGAAATCCGACGGCCAATGTGCATTTTTTTCTTCTTTGTACAATATTGGAATATTCCGCAGTTGTGGCAATACCTCATCAAGAACATATTTGACCCTGACCAATCAATGTGGTTGCCAAGCATCAGCCCAAAACTTTAATATCATTGGCTGTTACTGCATTGACACGCCAGCCTTGGGGGTTGATTGGCAGTTTGGGTAGGGTAATAATGATGCTAGCGGCTGTCGTAAAATCAGTTAGCACTCAGCTTGTAACATTTCTTGTAAATTGTTTGGCATGTTTTGGTCATGTAGTTTGGCAGCTGTGTAATAAAGAATGATGGGAGTGCAGATTTTTTCCCCTTATCGCCCTTACTCTTTATACATGGAACTAATATGTTTTCATTATTATTAAACTCCAAGATAGCAGTACATGAGGTAAATGTCAAGGTTCTGTCAGTCATTTTAGAGACAGGTAGCTCTTGTAGCGCTTGTTAGCTTTCTGTCTTATTCTTAAAGCAGTGTTTTTTGAGATTGGTCCAGAAATTGGACTGACTTGAGGTTTTGTGTGGAGAAACCTTTATTGACCATGTGGGTTGCATGTCCTTATATACTACAGTACACAATATTGTACAGCTACATGTGCACGCATGTGTATCAGTGGTAGCAGGATGGTCCTCTTACATGGAGTATAGGCGTGTAATGATTGTAGTAGAATGGTCGGCAACCATCCTAGTGAATGTATAGATGACGGCTGTACTGAGCTGATGTAGCCATGGCAGAGGAACCCTAACACCAACCCTGTTTCACCATCTCCCTGACATTTCCCACCTTCAGGGTTATTTTTTTTTTCAATCCCTTTTCTTTGTATGAGAAACCACTAAGGGATGAAAGCTGTTTTACATGTATAGTTTGAGAACATCCACAACCAGCCATTTTCAGGTCTTGACACATTGCATTTAGCAAAAATGTACATGACTATACAGAGTAAAACCAATACACATATTACGTATTCTATGATCTTCTATAATAATTATTCTGTAAGATCTGTCCTATTTAAAAGAAGGTAATGGTATTCGTGTTACGGTTTGTGTTGCACATTCTACATTTTTGAGGCTAACAGAGAATTTCCCAAGAAATGTGGACAGGTGACAAAAGTAATGTAGTTTTAGTATTCTTTATTATTTCTTGCAGGGGTTGCAGGGAATTAATGGAAAAACAGCTTTACCCGGCAACAAGATGTAAATTTTCCTGCATCCTGTAAAACATCTTTAAGAGTGTATCCATCCAAGACTAATGTCTCACACCGTGAGTTGAAGAGATGATGAAGGAGAAAACCTTGTGAGCTGTTCATTAGGATGGCTTTTCGTGTTTGCTGATCCCTGTTTCACGATCGCAGTAGAAGGCAGCCATTACTGGTGGCCGTCATAACACCATGGTCAGCCACCAGCGATTGCAGCACTACCGAGCAAACTACTGCTCCCTCTGTATGACGGGACTCCTGGGGTGCCGCTGGCATCGCTATAAACAGTCGACACGGGACAGTAGAAAGGTAAGGGTTTCCCTGATAACCCTCTAGAGTGCTCTGTTTCCAGTGTTACCGTTATTAGTCCCTAACAGTACCAGGCTGGAGGTGCAGGTGGAGGCACTGTAGGTTTACGCCATGTCTGTCAGCCCCTTCATCTGCCTGTCCATCCATCATGAGCTTTTCTCTACTTCTTTTTTAGAATGGTTCTTTGTATTTATTGAATTAGGACTTTGTACATGTACATGGCTCCATCATTTTTGGTTCATTTCGTCAGTATAACTGCCACAATTAAATGTTTTATTGCAGAAATTTGTTTGAGGTTTTCACCTCCCAATGTGTAATATAAAACACTGCTTTACACATCCATACATACATGTATGCTGTGTATAGCACAGCTATTCTTAGTATTGTGTATAGTACAAAGGTACAATGTACATGTCCGTTAATAACCCATTTTATGTAGTTTTAGAACTACATGTACTGTAGGCCGTAAGCGGGAAGATCTTCCAGCAACCTGCGGATGGTCGTAGGTTTCCTCCCACCATAATGCTGGCCGCCGTCATATAAGCGAAATATTCTTGAGTATGGCGTCAAACACCAGTCAAATAATAAACAAATACATGTACTGTATATCACCTAAAGTTTAGCTTTTTTCAAGTGGCATATTTTGCTAGATTCTGGTTGATTTTATCCACCTTAGAGGGACATCTAAGAGTTACTTGTGAAGAATAATTAATGTCTTAAGAGAAAAACAGTGTTGTCATCAAAGTATCATTTCCAGACGTTTACATGTATGCCCTTCTGAAAGCACATTTTACATATATTTTTACATGTCAACTGGTAAAATACGGCTGTTCTATTTATAAATTTTAAAATGCACCTTTCAGAATGTAATTAATCTTGAGCATGTAAATTGTTCTGAATAAATAAGTGTTTACATGAAAGTGTATTTGGATCATTTGGTGGCCCAATGCCCAAGTGACTGCTGCAAACATGCTTATTATATACACTGAATAATGATCTAACTCTCACCTGATTTAATGATGCATTTACTATTCATGCTGTGCATTGTTTGTGTTTGTATTGCACATGGATATAGACCATAAAGTTTGTATTGTGCTTGGATATAGCACGTAAAGTTTGTACTGCACATGGATATAGCTTGTAAAGTTTGTATTGTACATGGATATAGCCCGTAATGTTTGTATTGCACATGGATATAGCCTGTAAAGTTTGTATTGCACATGGATATAGCATGTAAAGTTTGTATTGCACATGGATATAGGCTGTAAAGTTTGTATTGTATATGGATATAGCCTGTAAAGTTTGTATTGTA